>NC_082660.1:69078441-69381471 GCF_028023285.1 Balaenoptera ricei | reverse complement strand
AGAAGTTTCCAGAATAAACATTTACCTTGGTTTAACTCAAGGCTAGACTCACCATAAAGGCCTATTTTTACTTGCAAAGGAGTGACTATATTGTCATTCATGCAGAATGGACACCCGTTAATGAGTCCTTTCAATGGATCAGCTCAGCAAAAACACTGGTTCTGGGCAAATTCCTTTCCAGAACTTATCTTGTAGAAGTCCTTCCCCTGAACTGAGTTACTGCATATTTATGATCTAGGTTTAATGGGTGCTGCCGATTTCATCAGAAATGTCAAGGCTCAAGTAGAATCAAAGCAATCTAAATTATGAAGCGCTAGACTGGACTCTGCTGAGGAAATTCCGCAATAGCAGTCATGGATCCAGCATAGTAAATCTTTGCTATGCCATAGTTATCATGGAAAGGAGAAAAGAGATTGGGTTTTTATTGACCTATCTAAAGAACTTTGGAAAAATCAAGTTGGTCATGGACTGACATGCTGAATCATATTATACCCCCTCCCACCACCACAACTCTTACAACCACACATTTTCTCCCTAACACTTACTTTTTTAGTATATTTTAAAATTGAGGTATAATAGACATTAATGTTATATTAGATTCAGGTGTACAACATAATGATTCAATGTATGTATATATTAGGAAATGATCACCAAAATAAGTCTAGTTAACATCCGTCACCACACATAGTTACAAAATTTTGTTCATGTGGTAAGGATTTTTTTTTTTACAAAAAAAAGAAACTTTATTTTTTAGAGCAGTTTTAGGTTCACGGTAAAATTGAGAGGCAGGTACAGAGATTTCCCATATATTCCCTAATGATACACATGTACAGCCTCCCCCATTATCAGCATTTCCCACCAGAGTGATACATTTGTTACAATTGATGAATTTACATTGACAAATCATAATCACCTAAAGTCTGTAGTGTGCGTTATGGTTTACTCTTGGTGTTGTACAGTCTATGGGTTTGGACAAATGTATAATGTATCCAACATAATAGCATTATAAAGAATATTTTCACTGCCCTAAAAACACTCTATGCTACACCTATTCATCCCTCCCCTCATCCCTGGCAACTACTGATCTTTTTACTGTCTGTATAGTTTTACCTTTTCCTCAATGTCATATAGTTGGAATCATACAGTATGATACAGCTTTTTCAGATTTGTTTCTTTCACTTAGTACTATGCATTTAAGTTTCCCCCATGTATTTTCATGGCTTGATAGCTCATTTCTTTTCAGTGTTGAATAAGGTTCCATTTTTGGATGTACCACCATTTATTTATCTATTCACCTCGTATAGGACATCTTGGTTGCTTCCAAGTTTTGGCAATTATGAATAAAGCTGCTATAAACGTTCATGTACAGATTTTTATGTAGACATAAGTTATCAACTCTTTGGGTAATGGCCAAGCAGTGCAATTGCTGGATTGTGTGGCAAGAGTATATTCAGTTATGTAAGAAACTGCCAAACTGTCTTCCAAAGTGTCTGTACCACCCACTAGATTTTTAACCACGTTCATATAGCCAAAATTTCAGAAATATTTCTACAATATTTGCAGATATTGTACACTTGAAATCCAGATCATTATTCAAGATTCTACTTAATGGTACCTCCTCCAGGAAATTCCATCTCTCTTAACTCTACCTTCTTTGCAGCCCCTCAGACCTTTCCTTCAACCTATTTTATAAGAATCACTTCATTTGTTTTGAAATCTAACTACTTGTTGTTATAACTTCTCCCTGACCCCATGTTTAAAGATGTGCTGTATTTCTGTCTCTATTTCCATCATGCTAAGCATAGTTTATTTTGCATATAATAGAGGCTATGTTATTTGGTAGTACAATGATTAGAGATCCATATACTACCAAATGTAAAATAGATAGCTAGTGGGAAGCAGCTGCATAGCACAGGGAGATCAGCTTGGTGCATTGTGACCACCTAGAGTGGTGGGATGGGGGGGATGGGAGAGAAGGAGACGCAAGAGGGAAGAGATATGGGGATATATGTATCTGTATAGCGGATTCACTTTGTTATAAAGCAGAAACTAACACACCGTTGTAAAGCAATTATACTCCAATAAAGATGTTAAAAAAAACAAAAACAAAAAAATGCAAAAAAGAATTTTTAAGACTTACTTTTTTAACTTTCAAATATACAATACAGTATTAGCTGTATTAACCATGTTGTATATTACATCTCCAGACTTATTTATTTTATACATGGAAGTTTATCTTTTGACTACCTTCACACATTTCACCCACCCACAACTACCACCTCTGGCAACCACCAATCTGTTTTCTGCATCTATAATTTTGAGTTTTGTTTTTCTTTTTGCTCTAGATTCCACATATAAGTGAGGTCATATGGTATTTGTCTTTCTCTGTCCAATGTATCTCACCTAACATAATGCCTTCAAGGTTCATCCATGTTGTTGCAAACAACAGGATAACCTTCTTTTCTATTTTTTATGGCTGACTAATATTCCATTATATATATAATATATTATATATATATAATATATAATATATATATATATTATATATATATATATAATATATATATATATATAATGTGTATATAAAATGCCAACTAAGAACCCTATCTGGTAAATATTTCCTTTAAAATTGAAGAAGAGCTAGAGTTTCCAGAGAAGTAAAAGCTAAAAGAGTTAATCTCTCTTCTCCCTTTAGGACTCTTATAATGCAAAAGATGATCTGCTTGATATTGTTCCACAATTCCTTTAAGCTATCTTCACAATTATTTTATTATTTTTTTTATCTTTGATATCTCATTAGGTGATTTTTCACTACCTTGTCTTTGAGTTCACTGATCCTTTCTTCTACTTCATCTGATCTGCTGTTGAACGCCTCTATTGTATTTTTTAGTTCACTTATTTTATTTTTCTGCTGTGTGACTTCTATATGGCACTTCCTTATATTTTCTCTTTGTTGAAATTATCACTTTGTTTACTCATTCTTCTCTGAAATTTGGTAAACAACCTTATGATTGTTATTTTTAACTCTTTATCAGGTATATCACTTATCTCCGTTTTTTTAAAGTTTTTTTTGTTTTGCTTTAAGTTTTATCTTGTCCTTTTGTTTAAAACATATTCCCCTGTTTCATCACTTTCCTTGACTCTCTGTATTTGTTTCTGTGCATTAGATTAAATAGCCACCTCTCCCAGTCTTGAAGGAGTGGCCTCATATAGGAGATAAAACATCATTTAACCTTGCCCTAGTTTGTGGTTGTCTTTCAAACCTTTGTGATTGTCCAAGCAGTCTACTTTGTTCTTAGTGGTTCTCAGTAGTTGAGAGTGTGCCAAGACCTGTCCATGTCCCAAGAGGGATGATTTCAGTCAGCACGTGGAGTGAGGCTGATTGGAAGCTGGAACCTTGGGCAACAGATTTTAAGTTTGCAAATATACTTCTTTCAGGGAAAGACTGGGAGATGTGCATTTCTGTCTGCTCCTCTGCACTGAGCTGTCAGGTGATAGCCAGTTAGGAACTATTTCTTTGTTTGCTACCATCCCACTGAACCTGTGAACACAAGCCCCAGGTCACCAGAATCATGCTATACAGGGATATGTCCTCTGTGTGGCAGCATCAAAAGCCAGGGTGGATTAGGGTCAAGATGGCAGAGTAGGAGGACGTGTAGCTCACCTCCCCGCACAAACACATCAAACATACATCCACATGTGGAACAATTCCCATGGAAAGTTAACTGGAAACTAGCAGAAGGACTCCTATACAACCAAAGCTGCAAGAAAGATTTCCATGTAATTGGGTAGGACAGAAAAAAAAGGCATTGGGTCAGGACGTGGACCCCTGGTAGGGATCTGTAAGGAGGAGAAGGTCTGCACAGGAGGACCCTCATCCTGGGGAATGAGAAGGTCAAACCACAATCCAATCTGGGCATTCCAGCCCTGGGGTCCTGTGCAGAGGGGATGGGCCCCCTTGCATGCTGGAAAATCTGCTGCAACAAATAGAAGGGCTGGAGAAGCCTAGACTCTACTTGCAAGGAGTGTGTGCATGCTGCCTTGCTAACAATCAGGGCAGAGAGAGCCTTGCACTAACGGCTGCCACCTCACTGCATTTCCCAATCCAAAGGGGTGAACACTCTGGCCCCATTCACTCTATACCACAGCCTGGTGCAAGATCTGGGCAGAGACTCAGTCTAGCTGTAAAGACAGACCATGGAGCCTGGGGTATGATCCAGGCATAGCCATGGAGGCCATCATCAGCATGCACACAGGGCAGTGGATATAGCTGTGATGGACATTGTCAGTGTGTATGCAAAGAAGTGCCACAGGAATGGGCAGCACCTAAGCACTGAATCTTTGGCAGACCGGTTCTGGGAGAGGACTTGATCTAGCTATGCAGAGACAGCCTGGAGAGTTTTGGGTGTGGTCTGGATGAGGTGGGGATGGCCACTGTCACCACACTCAGGAGTACACAGAGATTCATTTCCCAGTGAAAGTGTCCTAGCTCCATCCACTCCACACTTCAGGTTAACACTAGATCTGGGGAAGAGAGGTCCTGGGAGAAGTCTGCCACAGAAGCAGCTCAGATCTGAGGCAGCAGCATTGCAGCCACCTCAATTCCTGCAGCCTCAATGTCCCAAACCCAGCCTCAGCCTAATCCACACAACAGCCTTGCACTAGATCTTGGATGAACACAACAAAGAAAGGGATGCAATCTTGGGCTGTTTCTGAGTGGAACCACGGATGCCTACACAGGCAGCACATAAGTCCTCTGTGACTGCAAAAGCGTCACTTGCTTCAGCAACAACCTTCTTTGGGTGAGAACATGTACTCAAGGGCAATGGAGCTTGATTGAACCCAACCCTCAGGGCTTCTACTCTAACAACAGAGGAGAAGACCCCTCCCCTGACAGGGCAGTGACAGCCATGGAGCAGAGAGGAAGTTCCATCTCATGTCCAGCACAGGCTCTAGATACTACAACACCAACCACAACCTCTATCAAGGGGAAAATGTCCAGCACACTCTGAGGAAAGATGTGGCTGCTGTCTGTAATGAAACCAGCCCTCACACCAAAAATATTGGACATGCACAGTCTACACAGGGATGCTACTACATAAAAACACCCCTTCAAGACCACAGTATATAACTATTTCTCCTAAATTCACAGAAACAGAGAAAGTTAAGTAAAATGGAAAGGCAGAGGGGTCTACTCTCAATTAAAAGAACAAGAGAAGTCCCCTGAAAGAACAAACAATAAAGCAGAGCTCACCAATCTACTAGACCTCAGGTTCAAAAAGGAAGTTAAATAAAAAAGGCTAACTGAATTAGGATTATTGCTAGAAGTGCAAATCACTGAAAAAAGGAACCTTTAGTGCTTTCAATTGCTGAGAGAAAAGCCAATCTAGAAGCAGTGAATAGCAGACTAAATGACACAGAAGAATGAATAAATGATCTGAAAGACAGAGTAATGGAAATCACCTAATCAGAACAGCAGAAAAAAAGAAAAATGAAAAAAAAAATTAAAGCAACATACAAGGTCTATGGGGTAATATAAAATATGCCAACCTAAACATAATAGGGGTTCCAGAAGGGGTAGAGAGAGAAAGGGGGATTGAAATGTATTTGAAGAAATTATGGCTGAAAACTTCCCAAACCTAAAAAAGGAAACAGATATCCAGGCACGGGAAGCACAGAGGATCCCAAACAAGAGAAACCCAAACAGACCCACACCAAGACATAGCATAATTAAATGGCAAAAGTTAAAGACAAAGAAAAGATTCTAAAGGCAGCAAGAGAAAAACGGAGTCATTAACAAGGAAACCCACCATAAGGCTATCAGCTGATTTCTCTGCAGAAATTTTGCAGGCCAGAAAGGAGTGACATAATATATTTAAACTCCTGAAGGAGAAAACCCTGCAACTTAGGATACTTTACCCATCAAGATTATATTTTAGAATAGAAAGAGAGATAAAGAATTTCTCAGACAAGCAAAAACTAAAAGAACACAGCAATACTAAACCTGGCCTAAAAGAAATATTGAAGGGTATTCTCTAAATAAAAAAGAAGCAAGAATGTATAGAAAAAGGAAAATCACAATAGGAAAAGCAAATATATAAAAGGATTAATGATCCCTCAAATAATCCAATACATAGATTAAAAAACAATACAAAATTGTAAAAGCGATTTTAACTACAATTAACAGCAGAAGGATAAGCATGATGTAAAATAGGACATCAAAATCACAAAATGTGGGGGAATGGAGTATAAAAATGTAAATCTTTTAGATGTGTTTGAACTTGAATGAATGTCAGATTAAAGCAAGTAGATATAGTCATGGGTCAACATACTTGAACTCCATGGTAAGCACAAATCAAATATATACAATAGAGTCACAAATAACAAAGACAAAGGAACTCAAGCATAATACAAGAGAAAATCATCAAACCGCAAAAGGAAGAGCAAAAATAAGAAGAAATGAATAAAGAAGAATTACAAAAACAAGTGGAAAACAAGGATTAAAATGGCAATAAGTACATATGTATTAATAATTACCTTAAATGTCAAAGGACTGAATGCTCTGATCAAACAACATAGAGTGGCAGATTGGATAAATAAACAAGAATCTACAATATGTTCCCTACAACAGACTCACTTCAGGGCAAAGGACACACAGACTGAAAGTGAGAGGATGGGAAAAGATATTTCATGAAAATGGAAATGACAAGCAAGTGGGGATAGCAATACTCATATCAGACAAAATAGACTTTAAAACCAAGGTCATAAAGAAAGACAAAGAAGAGCATTTTATAATGATAAAGGGACTGATGCAAGAGGAGGGTATTACACTTATTGGTATTACACTTATTCACATATATGCACCCGATAAAGGAGCACCTAATTATATAAAACAAATACTAACGGACATAAAGGGAAGAAATGGCAATAATATAACAATAGTAGGAGAATTTAACACCCCACCGACCTCAACAGACAGATTGTTCAGACAGAAATTCAATAAGACAACAAAGGTCCTAAAATGACACAATAGTCCTTTTGGACTTAATTGATATCCACAGGCCACTACATCTGAAAAAAGTAGAATATACATTCTTTTCAAGCATTCATGGAACATTCTATAGGATAGACTACATATTGGGTCATGAAACAAGCCTCAACAAATTGATGATATATATTATTTCAAGCATCTTTTCTGGTCAAAATGGTATGAAAGTAGAATGAACACATGGAGACTAAATAATATGCCACTTAAGAAACCAATGGGTCAAAGATGAAATCAAATAAGAAATCAGAAAATACCTCTAGACAAAGGAAAATGAAAACACAACATTACAATAGTTATGGAACACAGCAAAAGCAGTTCTAAGAGGGAAGTTCATAGTGATACAGGCCTTCCTCAAGAAACGAGAAAAATCTCAAATAAACACTGTAACCTATCATTGAAAAGAATTAGAAAAAGAAGACCAAACAAAACCCAGTCAGCAAAAGGAAGGAAATAATAAAGGTCAAAGAGGAAATAAACAAAATAGAGATTAAAAAAAACAGAAAGAGCCATAATACCAAGAACTGGTTTTTTGAAAAGATAAACAGAATTGACAAACCTCTAGCCAGGCTCACTAAGAAGAAAACAGAGAAGACCCAAACGAAAAAAATCAAAAAAAAAAAGAGGAGAAATAACTACTGATACCACAGATATACAAAAAAACTATGAGAATAATATGAACAGCTACATGCCAACAAATTGGACAACCTAGAAAAAATAGACAAGTTTCTAGAAACATACAGGCTGCCAAAACCAAGTCTAGAAGAAACAGATAAATTGAACAGACTGACCACTAGAAATGAAATAGAATCTGTAAAAACAAACAAACAAAAAAACCATGAAAACAAAGTCCAGGACCAGACAGCTTCGCTGAGGAATTCTACCAAACAGTTCTACCAAACATATAAGAAGAACTTATACCTATCCTTCTTAGACTATTTCAAAAAATTGAGAAGAAGGGAACACTCCCAAATTCATTCTATGAAGCCACCATCACCTGGATACAAAAACCAGACAAAGACAGTAAAAAAAAAGAAAAGTACAGGCCAATATCCTTGATGAATAGCGATGCAAAAATTCCCAAAATGTTAGTAAAGGGAATCCACGAATACATAAAAAGGATCATACACCCTGATCGAGTTGGATACATTCCAGGGCCACAAGGAGGTTCAACAAACACAAATCAATCAGTGTGATACACCACATTAACAAAAGGAAAGAGAAAAACCACATGATCATCTCAATAGACACAGAAAAAGCATTTGACAAAATTCAACATTCATTCATGATAGAAACTATCACCAAAGTGGGTATAGAAGGAACATATCTCAACATCATAAAAGTCATTTATGACAAACCCACAGCCAACATAATACTCAACAGTGAAAATCTGAAAGCCAGTCTGCTAAATTTAGGAACAAGATAAGGATGCCCACTCTCAACACTTCTATTTGACATAGTATTGGAAGTGCTAGCCATAGCAATCAGATGAGAAAAACAAGTAAAATATATCCAAATTGGAAGGTAAGAGGTAAAACTGTTACTAATTGCAGATGACATGATATTCTATATAGAGAACCCTAAAGTCTCCACACAAAAACTATTAGAATAAGTGAATTCAGCAAGGTAGCAGGATACAAAATTAATATACAGAAATTTGTTGCATTTCTTTACACTAATAATGAAATATTAGAAAAAGAAAGTAAAAAACAATCTAATTTAAAATTGCATCCAAAATATAAAATAAAATGCCCAGGAATAAACTTAACCAAGGACATGAAAGGCCTATACACTGAAAACTATAAAACACTGATAAAGGAAATTGAAGGTGATACAAAGAAATGAAAAGATATCCCATGCTCTTGGTTGGAAGAATTAATATAATTAAAATGGAAATACTACCCAAAGCAATATACAGATTTAATGTTATCCTTATCAAAATATCCATGACATTTTTCACAGAACTAGAACTAATAATCCTAAAATTTTGTGGCATCACAAAAGGTCCAGAATTACCAAAGCAATCCTGAGGAAAAAGTACAGAGCTGTATCTATAGCCTTAAGTCTGGAAGGCATAACCCTTCCAGACTTAAGGCTATACTACAAAGCTACAGTAACATTCAATATAAACATGTGATATTGGCACAAAAACAGGGATTTAGATCAATGGAGAAGAATAGATAAATAATCCCACTCACCAATGGTCAATTAATCTATGACAAAGGAGGCAAGAATATACAATGCAGAAAAGACAGTCTCTGCAACAAGTGGTATTAGGAAAGCTGTACCTCTACATATGGGAAACACTGACTGAAACCACCCACCCTGGCCAGGCACCACAGTAACCATTTGCATGAGCTATTTTATGACAGGAGGTCCTAGTGAGGAACATGGAACTAACAAGCCTCCACCGACCGGAAGAATTCAGGAAAGGTCAAAAGGAGACTCCAGTCCATATGTCCTACCAACCTCCTAGAATCCTGCTCGCTGGAATCCAGCTTGGCTCAGTGATGCGTGCACCACCAGAAGGACCCTGAGTCAGAATGATTGGCCAGAGACAACCAGAAAACTAATCTCATCACCATAAAACTCAAGACTGTAAGCCACGTAGCAGAGCAGTCCTCCTGGGTTCCCTTACCCTCCTGCTCTCCGCCCCGGCGCCCCTTCCCAATAAAGTCTCTTGCTTTGTCAGCACATGTGTCTCCTTGGACAATTCATTTCTGAGTGTTAGATAGGAGCCCACTCTCGGGCCCTGGAAGTGGTCCCCATTCCTGCCACAAAATTAGAACACTCCCTCACACCATATACAAAAATAAACTCAAAATGGTTTAAAGACATAAACATAAGACATGACACAATAAAACTCCTTGAGGAAAACATATGAAGCTGTAGATTCAGTGTGTCCGTGGAGGGTGTGAGTTCAGGATTCTTCTACATCATCATCTTGAGCTGGAATACCATTAACACTTCTAATTTGGGGAAATGGCGACTATAAAAATGTGTGGATACTGACAGCTTTGATAGCCCTGTAGGTAACTTTTCTTAATCTTACAGATTTAATCTGTGGTTGAAGAACAATGATAATAAAGTTGTCTGTTTCAAAGTTCTCTGGATTAGATCATTGGCTCTCATTGTGTGGTCTCCCGAGCAGCAGCATCAGTCACTTGGCAATTTGTTAGAAATGCAAATATTCTGGGGCTTCCCTGGTGATGCAGTGGTTGAGAATCCGCCTGCCAATGCAGGGGACATGGGTTCAATACCTGGTCTGGGAAGATCTCACATGCCACGGAGCAACAAAGCCCATGCACCACAACTACTGAGCCTGTGCTCTAGAGCCCATGAGCCACAACTACTGAGCCCGCATGCTGCAACTACTGAAGCCCACACACCTAGAGCCTGTGCTCTGTAGCAAGAGAAGCCACCACAATGAGAAGCCTGCACACTACAATGAAGAGTAGCCCCCACTCACTGCAAATAGAGAAAGCCCGTGCGCAGCAGCGAAGATCCAACACAACCAAAAATAAATAAAATAAATAAATTTATTAAAAAAAGAAGAAATGCAAATTTTCTGGCTCCACCTAGACCTACGAAATCAGAAACTCTGGGAGTGAGGCCCAGCAATCTGTATTTTAACAAGCTTTACCAGCTTTCCATTCACCTCACTTCATCCAACGGAGAATAATCTGTGATTTAAATAAGACTGCCACCTCAGTACTTTTGCTTCCGCCCAGGTGGTCTCATTATAGTCCCATGTACATTCCTTTGTCTATCTTCAGGTTTTTTGTTCATTCTATGCACCTTCCCCTACCCCCACCTAGTATTTTATTATTATTTCCTCCATCTATCCTACTCCTACCCACACTCAAGACCTAATTACCTTCCTCCATGAAATTTTCTCTGATAATTCTGCATTGAGATCTCCCTTCTCTCCATTCCAATTCTATTTGTTGTTTCCAAGACTTAATCGACTTCTTAATTATTTACCACCTGTTTTAGATAGTATACATGTCCTTCTCATTTTCCCAATTTGATCATAGGAAGGGGGACCAAGATTTTCTTTCCTCTCATGCCCACGTCTGTTCAAAGGTGGTGCTGATCCTGTGAATATTGAATGAATTTACTTTGACCACCTTGATAATAACCAAATGATTTCTGCTTAGGAATACAGTGAAAGTAGAAAGATAGCAGATGAAACAATTTTATTGATTCTGTTTCACTTTGACTGAAGTTGGGAAATGCATAGCTGAGGAGGAAGGTATAAATTTAAATGTAATATGGCCCACTCCTCAATGCTGTCTAGTTGTAAGATGGATTCTGAGGAGAAATAGCAGAAATCAGAAGGTAGAATGGGGTAGGCCTGTCTGTCTACCTAACTACCAGAAATTGAGCCTGACTCTTGTTCCATGGAATCTCTCCTTTGTACTTCGGGGCTGATTCAAACTCTCCCAGTTAACAAAAGTTGCTTTTAACTAATAGGTGTCTGGAAATGTGTGAAATGGAAACAAACATCCAGCTGCACATTTCTGGAAGCTTTTGCCCACTGAGGAAAAATAATGAGTATATACAAATACTGGTTTCTATGAGGAATTAGCTCTGAGGAGAAGTAGAACTAAGGAAATCAGCAAACCCTTGTTCAATTGAATGTAGCCCAAACTTTCACCAAAATGAAAAGTAAACACACTTAGACTTTAAAGTTTTCCCTCTTAGAGTCCCACCTTGCTTCAGTGAGTGTATAGCTCAGATCATAAGCCGATGCTGGCAAAATCTGGAAGATGCCACACACTCAGTTGGGTGGCAGAAGTCTGTTTTCACATAAAAAAATGGAATTCTCTTACTCTCTGAAATCTTTCAAAGCTCTTTGAAGACCTCAGAAAATATCAGATCTACAGAGTCCCAATTTCAGTAGGATTAGTGAACCTTCTTTTTATTATTCTTTTCCCAGGACATATGGTAATTTGTACTTCTTAGAGTAGGTACCTGAGAGTAAAGAAAACATTATGGGTGCCAGTTCTCAATGGTGGACGCCTATATGGATGAAAAGTGAAAATTTTAATAAAATTATGTTGTTGTGTGTTTTTTCTGATTTATTAATTGACCTAGCACCAAAAGTGTAAATTAGCAATTCAACTATTTTTTCCTAGTAATTAGGCCAGTTACTTGACTGAATCTACTGTTTAACAAGGGGGTAAAATCAAAAACACATAAATTATATTTGGTTCTGTCTATTGTCATAAACAGAGGACAAGAACCACATTGCTAATGTTTACCAAGGGCCAGATAAAAAAACCTCTTGAAGAAGAAACACTCATTGGTAATTGGCACTCACACATTCATAAAAGTACTGACCCATAACACAATTGTGACGTGGACAAAGTTTCTCCTGGGCTTCTTACACCTTAATAACTTAATATAGAAATTCTTCCTGAGATCTGGTTATTTTATTAGTTAATATTTATTCCTTTATTGGCTAATATTTATTGTACACAATGATTTACATAGATTAACATAGATTAACCCATAGATTTAACCCATTAAATTTTCACAGTATCCCTGGGTACTTGCATAATTAATAAATGGTAGAACAGGAATGCCAGTCCAGGAAGTCCGACTCCAGAGTCCATACACTTAACTCTTATTTTATACTGATTCACCTTATAACCTTCCTTCTTCTTTAGTCTATTTAGACTTACTAATGCAAAGTTGCAGTTTGGAATGATTAAGAAGATGGGCTTTGGATTTAGACATGGATTGGAATCCCAGCTCCACCATTTACTAGCTGTGTGACCTTAGGCATTTTATTAACTTTTCTGATCTTTCATTTTTTCCTTCTGTAAAATAAGAACAACCACTTAACAGGGTTTTTGTGAGGAATAAATTGGTATGATAAATATCATAGGCTTTGTACACAGTAGATGTTCAGTTCATTATCCCCTTTCCTCAAAGCAGCCTACCAATTGGCCACCACGGATAGCCTCTGGATATTTAGCCTGTGTGCTTCACCATTCTTACTCCCACCATTACAACCAAAACTACTCAACTAGGCCCGTCCTTTGTCATCCAGCCTGGTAACACCTCATATTCATGTTCACATTTGTGTTCAAGCTGAAGAATTTTCTTGCCTCCTCCCAAACTTCACTTACACATCTCTGTATTCCATGAATGATAATGGTTATAAATGTTACTCTTCCAAAGTTCAATATTTATTTGCATTTAACTAGGGCCACCTAAAGACATACCACCTTACTCCAGGGATAACACCTATTTTTGCCTGCCCAGGACCATGGAGCTACAGAACAAAATGATCATGATAAGTTAAATGAAAAAAGGTACAAAAATTAGATCCTTGAATTCTATTAAAATTATCTTTCAAAAATTTCACACTGCCTCATAGTGTTTGGGTTTGTTTCTTTCTGAGAACAAAATAAAACCTTCCTTTTACCCATGTGTAAAGATAAAAATAGAGAAAAATAAATTCTAATCAACAAATACAATAAATAATAAAAGGTCAATCTCAAATCTCTATTTGAGATGATTAGAAAATCTTGAGTTGACTGGCTCTCTTGCAGCTTCATCAAATAGTGACTCTGGTTCTCCAGTGATCTCCACATCTCCAGGGGTGGCATTAGTAGTCTCCTTGCTCTCATTGCGACTTCAAGACCAAAAATCTCCCTTTATTATTTACCACAATTGTTGTCCTTTGAGATAAATGCCATATGGCTCTATCATCCTCTCCTTCTACTTTGATGCAATCTGTTGATCACTGCTCCAGTCCCTTTATGAGGACTCTAGCTCCAAGCTGCTTTAAGACTTTAAATTCGGATGTCATTTAGAGAGATTTTCATGTCCGTGTACATAGTCCAACTACTACCTTAGCCCAATTGTTCCTTGACCTTTTTAACTAGAAATAAATTTTTACAAACTCTGCTTCAGCCACCTGCTCCTCTGGCCACGTCTGAACACTGCCATAAGGCAAAAACTGCTTCATCTATAAAACAAAAATGCAGACATCTCACTAATGGACCCCAAGACGATCTACCTTCTGTTCTCTTACTCCTTTTTCTATTCTTATTCTCTGACCTACAGTAAGTCATTCAACCCCTCCTTTTATCCCTGTGCTTAACTTCTCTCTCTCTTCACTTCCTCCTCTATCTAGTTTGGACACTATGGACCTCAATTTCTCTCTTTCCCAGGACTCTCAATTCCCTTATCCTTTTATCAGAATCATATCTGCACTACTAAACCCCAGTCCTGAAGCAATCTAAGCACCTTCATTCACTGCTATTGAACCCAAGCATCTGGCATTATTATTATTAGGCACACCTGTGTTTGAATATTTTCAGCTGCCCACTAACTGTGTGACCTTAGGCAAGTTTTTTAACTTCTCTGAGCCAGAATTATCTGCAAATGGAGATAATAATACTTACTCTGTTTTCACCACAGGATTATTATGATGATGTATGTAAGGAACTACCTGGAACGTAGTAAGTGTCCAACAAATTTCCAATATCTTCATTGTTACATTATCTTAAACTTGACTCATCTTCAACTACTTTGGTAAATCTACAGTAGAAGCAAGGAGATAAAGAGATACAACATACAAATGATTTGAAAGAGCTAAGAACTATAGACCTTATGTAAATTTAACAGAGACATTTTTAAGGTACTTAGGGAACAAATCCACTGTCCAGAACATAGTGTCTCACAAATTCTTTTTTAATGCAAATAAAGGAAGCAAGAGAGGAAAGAAAAGACGATGCAGCCTAATAAATCAGCCCTGAATGGGTATCTCCACATCAGTGGGTAGAATATTTCAGGTTGTCTCATAACAATCCCAATATTCTCAACTTGTGATCTCTGACTATATTCCCAGACTCCCAGTATTAGCTCCCTTCCTGGATTATTCCTTCCAGGACCTTCTTATTAAGTTATTTGCCCTGTTATCTGTCCTAGCAACCTATCAATTACCTTGCCTTTTAGAGCACAAATTTTGCCCATCTTTGATTTCTATCTCTGCCCAGTTCTAGTGCCACCTAAGGCAATAATTGTGAGCATGGCACAGAAGTGAAAGATCTACCTTCTCCTTCTAAATTTACCCTTAACACCATACTCACCATTTGAGACACTGCTATCAGACAGTAACTGAAGCACACAAAAAGATATGGATAATAGACAGATGATAGACAGATATATATTTAGATAGATAAATAGATGGATTCTAATTATATGAAAAGGAAATACAAGGGACTTCCCTTGGGGCACAGTGGATAAGATTCCACGCTCCCAATGCAGGGGGACCAGGTTCGATCTCTGGTCAGGGAACTAGATCCCACATGCATGCAGCAACTAAGAGTTTGCATGCCACAACTAAGGAGCCCACATGCCTCAACTAAGGAGTCCGCACGCTGCAACTAAGACCTGGCACAACCCAATAAATAAATAAATAAATTTTTTTTTAAAAAAAAGGAAATACAGGAGGTATCTAGAAAAAGTATGTCCTTTAAGCATAAGCCTTTATAAGGCAGGTCTGCAAGGTGGACTTGATTCACCACAGGATTATTCCAGTCGGATTGGCATTACTAAGCATTACCAGGAGTGCATAAACCAAGTGAATGCTCTAAAGGCCATAGTGCTCGAGATGGAGGTCTTAGAAAATTTTGACTTTGGGCTCCCATTTCCACATACTATTTTTTTATCAGGCCACATCTGAACTATAGGCAACCAAGCTAGTCATTAAGCTCAGCTTCTCTAGGCTGAAGTCCATAGAAAAAGGTAGTCTGTTCTCATTCTAGAATGATTTGGTCTTCATAATCATACTAGTTGCTGCTTGTGTGTTTGAGAAAAGATTGTCAAGGCAACTTGGGGTTGAGGGAAGGAAGAGAGAAGAAACTGATGGGAACCATACATGGAAATCAGCAAACAGAGCTGCCCATCCAAACAGTAACAGAGGGACACTCCACCTCCAAATTGTTTTCTGCATGCCCATGTGATGTCTATTTCTGAGAAGCAAGCTTTGGCCTCCACAAATTGGAAATTGGGAAATTAAAGGAAACAAATGAAACTATTTTTTTCTCACTGGCAAGCAGCAAGATTCTCTTGCCCTAGGCCTACTTATAGTCTCCACATCCCCTTTCATAAAGGGTCTAGTAGAAGAGAACAACTTCAAAGGAAGTGTTACGTGATCGGTTAGCCTCATCATTGTTAAATGATGTGCTAACCCAAATCAGGGCTATGGGGACATAGAAAGCATCATGAAGGGAAAGGTCTTATTTCCATGAAGTGCTCATGGAGGCTGACACTCTATGATGTGGTTTGGGCTGAATTGAGGTTTTTTAAAATTTGTTTTTCTCCCCTAATCAGTTTAATATGTAGGCTCTATTGGTAATTTTCCTGACTCTCATTATGTACTTCCTTTTTAAAATAAAATAGAAAAATGCATATCAACGACTTACTTATTCCATAGTGCCATCAATTCTCACCATATACACATGGAGATAAAATCCTTCTTCAATAAACTCTATGAGGCAAACAGATTTTTTATTAATGTGGGATTTTACTGTCCTAAGTACTATACTAGAAATCACATTCCCAGACATCAAGCACTGGGATGAAACAGATCTGATGTCTACTCTCTCCACATCTACCTCCCTCCCTAACCAATATATGACACATCAAGGAACTGAGCAATAAATTAGCAGGTAAAACTAAGTATTCTGAAGGTAGAGGGGAAAACAGGGAGAATCCCTAAACAAAGTGTCATTTGTTCTCAAAAAGGTGTTAAGCTGTTTGAATCATTCATTTATTTATATTCCCCACACTGTTCTCCTCTTTGACCTTAGCTCAAGGATCTGAATGATATGTAGTTGAAGGAGTATATTTATATAATCTTATTCTGTTTCAGTAAGTAATATGGAAGTTAAAATTAGTTTTCCTAGTGGCGTGGTTAGAAAGTAGGAGAGGGACAGCATAAGTGAAATCAAAGGATAATTGTTATGTGAAGGCCATCTAACGAAAACACAATAGCTTATAAGGGCTCTGTTTCCATTTCTTACCATTCTCATTATTTATTTGTTTTTGTATATTCCTTTGTTTCTTATTTATACTCTAGATTCTTTCAACAAGGATTTTCAGGGTCATATGATAAAAGATACATGCAATTAGAGCTTTTAAAAGAAGGTTAAAAGGCCATACCAAATAATTTGGGTGGAGTGAGATAGGATTATTCCAGATATCTAAGTTAATATAATTTGGGTCTTCCTGGATGTGAAGACAAAAAGGGAAATGTGATAGTTATACAGTGACCACTGCCCAATAAATGAAAGCATAACAGTTTTTTAGGAAATAAACTATAAGCCACATGCAGGTAGGGACTATACCCATTTTGTGGTTAGCACAGGGCCTGGCACATGGTAGGAGCTTAATAAATATTTATTGTAATAATGAATTAATGAAGTTTTAATGAGTTTATTGAGAGTAGGGACTATGACTCAACTCATTTGGTATCCCAAAGATTCATCAGTGAGTCATACATAGATATTCAATGTTCATGTGTGGAATGGATGCATGGAAGAGAGAAAAGTTTTCCTGGCACGAGTCTCTAATAAGATTGTAGTAAGTGTATATGTATATTACAAACAGGGAAAAACATTAAAGACTCAAGTTTTCAGTAGTAGCAGTTTTATAGGGTATGTTCTGATGTTTGTCATTTGGTCCTTTCTCATTTCATCCTTCAGTGAAAGTCAATGACATGATATTAACATCACAATCTTCTTATTGCTAAATAAAAATAACACTCTTTATTTCTTTACTCATTTACCTTTATGTCAGCATTTGATATTAGTAACCCCTCTTTCCTGAGTGGTCTCCTCCCATGGCTTACATAATACCATCTTTGCCAGTATTCCCTCTTATCTCTTCAGTCACTTTTTGTCATTCTCCTTTGAAGTTCTACTTTCTCTGCTTGCTTCTTGAATTTTGGTGTTTCTCAGGAACCTGTCCCTGTCCCACTTCTATTTTTACTCCAAATACTTTTTCTGGATGATTTAATCCATTCCCATGGGTTCATCTACCACCTCTAGGTTTGATTCCCCTTTCCTAAATCCAGATCTTTCCCCCAAGATTCAAATAGGCATATATAACTGCTTAATTGACACTCTCAACTGGAAGGTCCACACGCATCTCAAATTCAATATATCCAAAGCTGAACTCATTATTGTTTCCTCCTCCTGTGTTCCCCATCTCAGTGGATGACACAAGTAGGCACCTAGTTGTCCATGACCCTCCTGTCCCTCACACACCATATCTAATAACTAAATCTTGAAGATTCTACTTCTTAATTTGTCATGATTCTGTATATTTCTTTGACTCCCTCATCATCATCTCTTTGCTGGAATTCTTCAATAGCCTCTTAACTGAACTTTCTACCTACTACATGAACTGTAGCCAGAGTGATCTTTCCAAAACTTAAATCTCTTTCCATCTGACCAACTCTTACTTCTCCATCAGTTTTCAATTTATATGTGACCTCCTCCAAAAATCCTCTCTTGCCTCTGAAATCTGGGTTAGATAGCACTGCTGTGTTTTCTCATGTCATCCTCTCATACTTCCATCTCCATTATATTGCTTACCACATTATAATTGTTTATTTGTTGTTTCTTCTATTCAGTTTCAAGATCTTTGAAGGCAGGAAACCTATCTTTTTTATTGTTTTACACCTTTTCCTAGAAAATTGTAGGTACTCAATAAATATTAAATGAAGTTATACATCTGTCTAATAACTCAATTTTGTCCAGAGAATGGTTTACAAGCACTTCTCTTAAGTATCAATTGCCTCAACCCAGCTCAATTATAATATCAGCTATCATTTATTGGGTATCTAGTATATACCAGGAGCTGTCCTATGTGTTTTACAATTATCTTCTCCTTTTATCCTCAAACAGCCCTTCAACATAACTCTATTTTACAGGTGAACGAAATGGAGTCCAAAAAGGTCAAGCCTCTTGTTCAAGCTGGTTCTGTGGCAGCACTAAGATTCAGATCCAGATTTATCTGATTCCAGAAACTATACCCTCAGTTCGAGTTTGGGTTTAACAAGTTCAAGTGTGTGGAGGGTAAGCACTCTGACAAAAGCCCTTTAACTACATAAGGAGCAAGGGGCAAAGATAATTATGAAACTCCTCTTCACTCTTGCCTTCTAGAAGTTCTACCAACCTTGACATTGACAAAGAGGTAATGCCAGGGCTGCTTGCTAGCAGGGTGACATTCTCCTTAGAAACTGTCTTTGGATTGTTTGTCTACAGTTTACCTTTAAAATTCAGGTGTTACTTAGTGGCTTCCCTAGGAGTTTCTCTGAAGAGCAGCTAAAAGAAGAAAAAAAGAAACGGGGGAAAGCGACCTTCTCAAAGTATAAAATCATAATGTTGGCTTATTTTCTTCACCCTCGCTTCAGCTGCACCTTTGGGAATGGTTATATAGGTTAATCAAAGCTACCAAAGGCCTAAGCACCATGCTCCAAGAAGTCTGAAGCATACCCAGATTCCCTAGCATCTCCAGGGAAACAGCTCTTAATACTGCACAGTTAGTCATCATCTCTGATCATTACAACAGCACCATGAGGTAGATATTATTATATATTTTCATTTTAAAAATAAAGAAGCTATAATGCATGAGTCAAGTAAATTGCCAAAATCCATGTAACTACTAAGCGAAAAAGTTGAGGTTTGAACTCTGGCCTAATTCCAAGGTGAATGTTCTTTCAACTGTGCTTTTTTTCCTCACACCTAGTGGTGAATTAGCCAGTGCAACTGCTCAGCAAATAGTGTTTTTTCAAGCTAAATGATCTTCTCTGGATGGTTGTTCCACCCAGAAGGAAAGTAATTGTTCCTTTCTGCAACCCATCAGAAACACCCTTTGTGCTAAATGCTTCCTTTCACCAGATCAATAAAACCTCTTTCCGATAAGCTATTGCCTAAGCCTTGGGAATGCTTCTGCTAAAGTGAATTTCTCACCACATAGGCATTCCTTGCAGAGGGATTTGATGCATAGGCAAACAGTGCCTGTAACTCATTTTGTAAGAAAATGCATACACTATTAACATTTTATGGCATAAATTCCACAGGATAAAGGCAACATTTTAAAGAATTTCTTGGAAACACTTGGTAGTTCCATTATTTGTGGAGAAAAGGGCAGTGGGTGAGAGGGGAATTGAGGGAATACTCATGATTTTTTTTTTCTTTCACAGTTCTCTGCTCTGTGGCTGTGCTTGTGTGTGACTAGGCCTTCTCCTTTGACCACTCAAATGGAAGAAGGAGCATGTTTCCACAATTAGAACTATACAGACACTTGTTTCTCATGAAGCACAAACTTGCAGCTATTTTTGGTTTCTCTTTGAGGCAAACAGTGGACAAACATGAGGCAAACATGAACTATTTACACAGGGGGAGCGATTCCAGGAACAGACTTTGGAAAGAGTGAAAGCAAGTATACAAGCATTGCACATTTATAAAGGCCTTCATGAATGTCTCATAAAGTTGCCTCCAGGGAAAAGTATAACTAGCTGGTTTTTAGAGGCCTAGTCCTCAAAATCCTCCTCCCCTTCCCTCCCTGCAACCCCAGTTGCTCCGTGTTATTTAGAAGCAACATCCAACTCACTTCAGAACATACATGTTCACTGATACTTTGGATTACTTGCTGAGATAGCAACCAATCTCTAGCTTCAGGAACCCGGGAATGCTCTGATTGATAGATATCCCTTCTGAGAGATGCTTCCCTATCAGCTCCAGGGCCAGAGGGAGGGAAAGTTCACATTTTATGGGTCTTGCAATCTGAATGACAGTGTATACATGGTAAAAATATGTTACTCACAGTCTTAAAGGTGTGCTTGCTCTTGGGCACTGCTGAGAACTACCTGAGTCCTGGGATAAAAGACAGGAAGTCTGTCACAGAAGAGGGAACTACGGCCCCCTCCAGAATGAGAGCAAGAGAATCAACAAGTACATGTTCAAAACATACCCCAAAAGGCCCGGGATTTGGAAGCACAGTGAGTGTCTGTACAAGCGTTCAAGCTATCATGCACTAACTATGAGACTTAGGCAGGTTATTTAACTTTTCTGAACCTCAGTTTTTCTATCTGGATAATAATACCTACCTTGCAGGGTTGTTTTAAGGAATTGTTATGAGGATAAGTGTGGTATACGACAATTCTTATCATAGTTTTTAATATATTGTAATTATTTTCCCTTGAATATATGAACATATTAACTTGACTTGTTTAGGAGTCATCAAAGTGCAGTGGCTAGATTATGAACTTTAATATAAATCTGTCTTTGAAATCCACCCCCACCCTTTTGGAATCATTCAGACTGGGTTCAAATCTCAACTGCACCCCTTTCAAACCTTACTTTGATCAACTTTAAGAATGTGATTATACTTGCCTTACAGAGTGGTTGAGAGATAAGATTGAATTAGATAATGTATATTAAAGTCTTAGTGCAGTACTGGGCACATAATAGGTACTCAAGTAAATATTAACCTCTTCTCTCTCATCCCCAGAAGACTAGGCAAAAGTCCCTTGCAAAAGTCACTAGATAATCTGTACATACTGAAAATAATGTACTTTGTTCTTTCTGTGTAAAAATATTCCAGAGAGTGGATTTAAGTCATTTGAGCTCACTCCACTTATTTATGTATTCCACAGTCCATGTTTTAAGTATCTCCAGTGCACTACCTTTCTTTCAGGGATCAGGACCATCAACCATCCCACTACTACAGTAGATTGCTAACATTTATCAGATAAAATGCACACTCCTTAATCAATCATTCTTGAGATCCTATAGTTATGGTAATTATACATATCAGTTTTTTCCAGAACAGACTCAATTTCAAGTATTGTATCCTATGTCCTATGTCCTCATAAATCACTGCAAATGCCTGGCAGTTACAATACTTTGCTTTTCAAAATACATCTCTTACCTCTGCCACTCATACCCAAAAGCAGCATAAAAGTCATTTGATAGGCCATAGGACCCGATAATTGATTCAGAAGTTGTGATCACTGTACCTAGAGTTCTTTGCAGTATGTACAAATATGGTACTTTCTCACTTACTCATTCCTTCAAACAACAAGTATTTATTAAGCATCCACTATTTGCGAGGTAAGCAGTGCCAGAGAGGTAAATATGTTATATAGAAGAGTAAACATAGAAGTAGACAAACTATAATATTGATATAATGTGACAAACAGGAAAACAGAATTATATAAAACTATGCTATCATAGCCAAAAGTAGAAAACAACCAGCTAATTCTACCTGAGGGTAATAAGGAAGTCTTAACTAGAGAAAGTGATGGTTGAACTTGGACTTAAATGATACTTAAATACATAGATGATAAGTAGCTACTGTTTTTCTGAGTAGATATTGTTGAGGAGTTAGATAGGGAGGTATTCCCTTCTATTACTGATTTGCATTTTGTGAGCTCATATAATATTTCAGTTTTTCTAGAAAGCAACAGAAAAAAAATTTCACCATTATAACAAATCTACCTTCACATATTTTTTCATAAAAGTGGAACTTATAATATCTACTATTTTTGGTCATCAGGTGGCTAAAATTTCACTGCTATTAGTAACCACCCTTTTCAGATATCATTACTGATTTACAAAACGAGTTTAAAAAGAAACATATAACATACAAGAAACATATATATACCTGCATATAGATATACATATGACGTGTATGTCTATGAGCATGTGTACATATCCCACACACACACACACACAACACACAACACTTACAATAAGCTCTGCATGCAGAAACAATATTGGCAACCAGCATTTCGTGAGTATAATGCTTGATTTGGAGCTTAAAAAAGATTGACGTTGATCATTAAATGCTGGTTTGAGTTTCTAAAAATCAGCTAAAAATTACGTTCATAAAAGCAGTTTTGATGCTTTTGAACTCTGACTTTATTAAAAATATTAATTTCATTGCTTTTTAACTCATCTTCTGTTAACTCAATAAAGTGAAGTTTTTTTCATTTACTCCTTTTTTCCCACTATAGTCTCCGCCCCAGCTCATTGCCTAGCAAAGTCATGCCATTTGTCACAGGGACCAGGCAAGACAGAGTGAACAACTCGTTGAAAATCCATCTCAGCTTGCGGGAACAGCTAATCCCCAGGCATGCCCTGCTTTAGAGGGAGGTGTTTCAAGTACTCCACATATTAAGACCTAAACATGAAGCCAAAAATGGCCCAGAAGAAAACTAAAGCTGTAAACGGAAATGTGACTGCAAGTGTTTCTGCAAGGAACAAGCAGGTGAATTAACAGTGGAAGAAAAAGTCTTCATGACCAACCAGACACCATCATTGGTTTTGCAACTTTCATCTCTCTTCTTGAGATGAGTTTGGGAGTAAATTGGGAGTCATTGATCAGAAACTAGATAACTTCTGGTCAATGTTCAAGAGAAAAGCACCTTCTCCAGCTGGCAGAGACAGCCAATATGGAAGGTGAGAAAGGCTCTGAAGGTACCTTCAGCTCTGCTTAACCAAATGGGATTTGTCTGTATCGTCAAGACCCGGCCAGCTCACAATTCACCTCTGTTAGGGAACAGGCAGCTATACATTTTCCATGTAAATTCCAAATGGCCACTGCTCATTTGTATCCCCTCCTTCAAATCCAGCCATCCCAGTTCCTCTGAGGTTAGCTGACCAGCCGCTGAGAAAAGACTTTTTCTCTATGAATGCATAATTGGTCATTGATGAACAAACAGGCACTCACTCAGTCTACCTGACCTAGGAAAAAAATTTCTGACCATCCTTCCAGATGTCCATGTCAGTCAACACAATCTCCATATAATTTATAAGGTATTAAATGTCAAAAATAATGGATCTTTTCAGTTAGCATCTTGGCAGATGATGATAGCAGTACATTTTATGTGAGAAGCCAGCACAGACTTCTCCCACTAAAACTGCAAACAGAAAACTGTGAGCACTGGCCCCAGATCCTCTCAGAAAAATGCTGCCATTATACTCCATTACAGTTAAAGCTATGTATGCACTTCCTGGATGGCATCCAATCACATAGCTCTTTTCCCTTCCTTTTACTTTTTTTCTTTTTTAGTAAAAACATGCCTTCTCAATGGCTAGACAGTGGTTTCCAGTAAAGAAATAGACTGAAAATCAACCAGGGGAATGTGTGCTGAAAGTAATTAGAGATTTTTCAGAATCACCAGTAACAAGATAATTCTTTGTAGTCAAATTTATGTGCTGTGTGACATGCCACATGGATTGAAGAGTCCAGTCTAATGTATAATTCAGAAGTGCCAGCAAGTGCCAGAAAGTACAAATTAAATGAGGGGAAACTGCAAAAGGAAAGGTGGAGTTATTTACTTAGGACTTGAATATAGCTTATGAGTTTTAAACACGCTCAAGATTTGTCTCCTTTCTTTGAGTTCTTCCTTGAATACTTGGAAAGATATTTGGGAACCCCTAGGTTCTGCACAAACTCAAATGAAGAAAAAGAGTATTGAAAGTAGCCTCTTTAGGAAATTAGGTATGTACTTTGCCTAATGTATTCTAAAATAAAGATATTTTGCTCTTCAGTGTTCAGGTTCTGATGAAAGTCAGCATAAAGCAACTGGAAAAGATGTTGAGCTTTGGGGAGAACAGAAGGTTCAAGGGATAAATCAAGAGGCAGTATAGAGCAAGAGCCTTAAAGTCATACAGACCTGGTTTCCCATCCCGGATCTACCACTTTGATTCATTCAAAAAATATTACTTGAGTGTCTACTATGTACTAGATATTGTACTGAAAAAGAGCAACATGATTGCTGCCCTCATGGAACCTACATTTTATGGAGAGTGATGTAGACAGACACTGAACAAATCAATTAAAAAGAAAAACATCAGAGAATTCTATGAAGAAAATTATAATATGGTAAATTGATAAGAGTAACTGCATATCTACTGTAGATTGGATGATCAGGGAAGGCTTCTCTGAAGAGGTGACATTTGAACCTGAATGATGAGAAGGAGCTAGCCACGTGAAGACCTAGTGGAAAAGTATTCTAAGCAGAGAGAACAGCAAAGGCAAAGGCCCTAAGACAAGAATGAGCTTCACTTATTAAATAATGGAAAGAAGACCAATGTATCTGGAGTTCAGGTATGAAGGAGAGAGTAGTTAAGAGATGAGGTAGGGGAATAGATATGGGCTTGATCTTGGGGACCCTACCATGGTTAGGTGCTGGATTTCATAAAGACCTACTCATTATCTATGAGACTTTGGGCAAGTTCCTTAACTCTCTGTATCTCAGTTCCCTCACTTGTAAAAGAGAGAGATAATAAGAGTACTTACCTCACAAGATTGTTATGAAGATTAAAAGAGATAATATTTGTAAAGAACAGTGCCTGACACATAGTAAGCATTTGATAGTTATTATATATTAGAACAAGTCTCTTGGTAGCTGATTCGAATTATCCCATATAAATATGGATATATAAGTCTTGGTTCTGCCTTCGATTGGCTGTACGACTTTGGGCATGTTACTTAGGCTCCCAATGCCTCAGTTTTGTCATCTTTAAAACAAGATCATAGCATTTTGTGTGCTACTTCCTGACACATATTGAACATTTGAAATATTTCCATTAATATTGCTATTGTTATTATTCAAACTCTTTCTGGCCTCACATGGGAGTAGGCAGCCACTTTTGTGGAATGTTTTCAAAGGAACTTAAAAGGATTCATTATCCCTAAAACCTCCCTCTTCTTCTCCTTAATGGCTGAAGTTCCACCATTAAAATTGTCTTCCTCATGCTTAAGACCCATAGTCTTGGATGGACAAAGCAGTATTGGTTAAGAACACAGGCTTTAGTGACATACAGAACTAGGATCAAATCAGACTGCCACTTATTAGTTCTATGGCTATTTTAAGTTTCTTCAGCTTATTGAGCCTCAGTTTTATCAACCGTAGAATGCAGCTAATCATAAAACCTCTCTCATAATATTGTAAAATAACACATGTAAAGTTCTTAGTACAGCATCTGGCACTTAGTAAGCACCTTCATCCATATCAGCATTATTATTAAGTACTGTTAGTTCTGGCGCAACATCAGTGAGTTTGGAGTTCCAGTCTTAGAACTATCAGGGACCTCAGAGATAACTAACAACCTGCTCATTTTACTAATAAGGGAACTCAGTCACAAAGAGAGGAAGGGACTTGCCCAAGTTCACAGAGTGAGTAGGAAAGTGGAATATAAAAACCAGATTTGGGCTTCCAACCCAAATCTCTTTATTACAACACAAAGTTAGCATTTAGATCCTTTTCTGGGAGCATGTTTTCCTGAAAGGAATGATGGAGAGAAAGAGTCAGAGAAAGTGACAAAGACAGAGACAGAGAGACAGATAGAAAGCAAATGAGCCTCTTGCTGTAGGATGAAGCCTGAGGGGAGAGGAGGCTGAGGCCATGACATTATCAGCATTGCTGACTGAAAGTTGCCTATCCCTGGGTTTTCATTAACCTTTTGAGATCTCTGTGACTTGAGCAAGAGTGTAAACACCCAAAGGTAGACAGAATAACTACAGAATTTAGACAATTCAGGGCTGCATAACTCCTTTGAAAACAAACATTGGTAATGTGATGTTTTAAAGTCAGAACTTTTTTGCACTTCCTTACATGCATTGCTAAGTATAGCATAAAATTAATTAAAATAATTTTAATTACTTATTTAGAGAGAGGCATCCTCCTCTTTCTAATGTTTACGATCTTTAAAGTTTTAATCCAGTACTGCTGGGAGCCCGAAATTTGGTTTCAGGTATGTGTTCTCCTTTACTTCGCTCCATAGCACTTACCATCATCTGTCATATTACTTTTAGCTTATTTATTTGTTTTTGGCTATGCCTGCTTTGACTCAAGAACATAAGATTTAAAAACAGTTTTTTTCTGTTATTTTCACCACCGCATGCTCAGTGCCTAGAAGGATGTCTGGCACATAGTTGATGTTCAAGAAATTTGTTGAATAAGTAGATGAATGAATTCTTGGTCCCTAGGAATTCCCCCAGCCTATTTCTCAAGAACCTCAAACTGCCTTGAATCAAGGCTAGTCCAGAAGTCCCAGAATCCCAACTGAGGAAGGTGCCCCCTAGTTTTGGCCTTGACACCACCAACTTGAGTAAGGAAGGTAAAAAGCTGAGCAGACAGTTTATCCTAGACTAGTAGTGGGAGTGAGGGCTCTTTGTAATAAGCATTTCATCTATAAGATCAGAGCTCCTCCATGATAAGTAAGAAGGAAAGCTGGTTGCAAGGCACACACAAATCATCCCAATCTTAGAGCTTGCCTGGCTTCCCTCACTGCCACATTTTAGGCTTCACACTGGCTCTACTCCTCTACCCTCCTGGACTCAGTACCTCTCTGGGTGCTTGGGAGAGAAGAGCTTCATTCCCCACACTCAGAGAGAGAAAGAAGGGAAGCAGTGGGAAGTATATAGCTACTCAAAACTCTGAATACAAGGGGAAATTTTTACTCAGTAACCACAGGCAATTTTGGAAAATAAGGCTGTCTGGAGGAAGGCAGTGTACGTTTTGGACTCAGTGGTACACAGGGTAGTGTCAAGAGAAGTGGGACAAGAGAGTTGCAGTACAGAGGCTTTGCCAGAGGCTCAACAGATGATTTACCATTTACCAGAACAGTCATCTCTACCCATCCCAACCCTGCTTCGGTCATTTGAATTAACCAGACTCCTTTTATAAGATGCAAACAACAAAGGGAGGATTAAAAGCAGTGGGTGGAGGGATCAATCATTGGCAACTTAATGTAAATCTGTTCAACGTGTCACTGTCTTGACAGACGTTTATGTATTGTTTTCGGTCCACAAAGAAGCACTATTTCTGCAAGACGTAGGGAGAGATGTTAAAGGGCCACAGGAAAGACAGGTAGAGAGTTTGGGAAACAATACCAAACATAAGGTACAGGGGTTTGGGGGTAGAGACAGAGGTGGAAGAAAGCTAATAAGGATGTGACACCAATGACATGTCCCTATTTTTTTCTGAGGATCTGGTCTAGAAGGTCACTAATGACAAAGTTCTTATAATTTTAAACATAGCCTAGGGCTAATCATGCTGGTCGTGATGTTAAAAAAGGCAGTGTTTGATGTCATCAAATGGGGAACCAATACACAGAGTGGTTTATGAGATGCTGACATTGCTTTCCCTGAGAGTTAGAAGGCATAAGGACAATGACTATGAACTCCCTGTGCTGCTACTCTGGGACCACCACCTGTTTTAGTTATTGATCAGTCAGCCACCTATTTCCAAAATCTTTTAATTGTTGTCAGATTTTTTTTCCTCCCCTGACTTTCCCCAGGCCTCCCAGTCTTCCTAGGATGTTTCCTCAAATCTGAGAAATCAAATTCAAGAGTCAGCTTGGCAATAAAGTCCAAATAAATCAAAGCCAAGTTGCACAAATCAACTTAACCTTTCAACTTGATCTCTGAAAAGTCACCCATGGATTTGCCATTTGCAACTCTGCATTAGTCTTTAGACAGCCTCCAAAACAAAGTACTGGAATTGGTTTGAGAACAAATATACTTTAATAAGTTCTTTCTTGAAGGATGGAGGGAAGATAAAAGAAAATTGTCTCTGGGTGCCCACAAATAAAGGCAAAGTTGAAGGTTCCTTTTTCTCCACATCCTCGCCAACATTTCTTGTTTCTTGTCTTTTTAATAATAGCCATTCTGATAGATGTGAGGTGGTATCTCATTTGACTTGCATATCCCTGATGATTAGTGATGCTGAGCATCTTTTCATGTGCCTGTTGAACATCTTCCTTGGAAAAATGTCTATTCAGGTCTTCTGCACACCTGAAACTAATATAATATTGCATGTCAATTATAATTCAATAAAAAGGGTAAGTTGAATAAATAGTTGACCAAAGTATAACTGCTAGATAATCCAAATGTATTTTATTACATTTAATAAGCATTTAAAATCCAAGTTGTAAATACAGTTGAATGATTGCTTTTGCTTTTAAATGTAAAATAAAAGGCAATTTTACATTTAGTTTACATTACATTTTGTTGGTTACATTGTTAATATGACAAAAGTTTTTATTATTAGCAAGTTATATTAACTATAAAATTGGAAATTACGATAAATTGAAATATGGAAAAGTAAACAAAACTAAATATGGAAATTACACAAAAGGAAACTGGTTTATTGATATATTTTATGTCAACTTGGTTAACATATCCTATTAAATGGTTTGGTGTCATAATCCTAAAATTTCATAATTTTGAGAGTCCAGGGCACAAACAAAAGTTCACATATAGTTTATACTTACAAGAAACAGAAAAGAAAGAATACCAAAAGAAAAAGATTATTCATACTTTGATTACTAATTTGATCTTACAACATAACTTAACAACCAAACTTTAGCTAACTTAACCTAATTTCATCTAACTCAACCTAATGCCTTACATATTCTATCTATTGCATGATTATTTTTAGGACTTTAGATCATGAGGAAAAAGTAATGCCATTTTTGAGAATTCATTTTTATTATTGTTCTATTGTTTTAGCCTTTTTATCACTTAGCTCCTAACCCAGGCACAGATTTGGTGGTTTTTAAAATTACATTAGGCTCTTGGATTTTTATCTAAAAATCTTAGTATTTTTAAATCTACATATGTCAGAAAGAAAAACAAAGGTTAATGAGAGTTTTAACAATTTGCTTATTGCTTTAAAAGTTTTACTTTTTTGTCATTGTTTTATGGTTTTTAATCTTTTTTTAATCTCTCCCTGGCACAAGTTCAGCAACTTACAAGATGCATTGTTCCTGAAAGTTTTACTTAAAAAGTCTTAGCGTTTTAAAATTATCACATCTCCAAATAACTTAAAAATTGATTAAAACATATTTAAGAATATTTTGGTTTTGTTTTGCAGTGCTTTAATTGTGTGTGTAGTATGCATGCAGGATATTTATTTCCACTGCTTCTTATATGAGAACAAATGTAGCATCTTTCAAACTATACCGTGCTCAGAAGTTTTGTTTATAGGTCTTAATATTCTTAAACCTACACTTCATCCAATAAATAGTAAGAGATTATAAGGATGTTTTTGTTGCTTTTGTTGTCTAAGTTAGTTATAAAAAATGTTTTCTCTTCTTTTGTATACCTTTAAATATTGATTTTAATTGCTCCTGAATTAGATGCCAGTTTAGCAGCTTCCTAGCTGCATTTTAATTCAAAGCATCATATGAAAGTTATAGTATTTTGTAAGTTTTAAAAATGCTCAGAAAAAAAGTTCTAAGTTTTTTGTGCGTGTGTTTTTTGTTGTTGTTTTCTAAGGGGTTGTTTTGTTTTATTTTTATTTTTTCCAATTAGGTCCTGACCTGGGCACAAATGCAGCAGATTTCTACCTGTATTATACTCTAAAATTTTTTACAAATAATACAATATTTTTAAATTTACATATACTCAAAAAATAAATAAAATATTAATGCAAGTGTTAAGAATTTTTTGTTGTTTTTATTGTTTTGCAGTTTTTCTGTTTTTTGTTTGTTTGTTTGTATTGGTTTAGTTTGGTTTATGTATTTTTTTTCAATATGCTCCCAACCTGGGCACAAATTCAGCAGCTCTCTGGCTACACTGTGCTCCAAAATTAATATGAAAGAATAAGTAATTTAAAGTTACAGATCTCTAATCCCTCCCCCCAAAAATGATTAATCCAAGTTTTAAAAAACTTTTTTTGTTTTATGGTTTTTTTGTTATTCTTTTGTTTCTAAATTTTTTCAATTTGCTCCTGACCTGGGCACAAATGCAGCAGCTTTCTGGTTGCACTGTGCTCCAAAATTTCATATAGAAAATATTTATAAAAACCAGTCTCTGAAAAGAAGGATAATTGGAAATTCTTAGAAAAAAATGTTGATGTCTCTTAGTTTTTTATGAACATTTGTTGTTTTATGTGATTTTCCATTTTGCCCTGTTTGGGCACATATTTAGCAGCTTTCTGGAGCTGAAGTTTCATATGAGAAATTTAATGTAGTGTAGAAAAAGGAAAACGTTTTTTAAAACTGACACTGCTGGTGACTGCAAATATGTAAATCCAGTTAATCTTCTGTTTCTTCCCAGCCATATTCATGCAAACAAAATTTATGTTTCTGCTTTCAAAACATACACAATAAATTTTGCTAGCTCTTTAAATTTGATACTTTTTATTAATAATGTTAAGCTAAAATATGTTAGTGTGCTAAAATAAACTCAATGACAATTCAAAAAGAAAAAAAAAGACTAGCATATATCAGTAGTAACACAAAAGGTTGTTTTTTTAAAAAAACATAATCCCTGAATTTGTTCTATATTTATAGGCCCAACCTAATTACCAAATACTATTGGAATGGAAATATCTTTTTTAAAGTTTTTAAGTAATCTCCATATCACTAAAGTCAAGGCTACTGTCCACTTATATAATGTGGTACAATGAATTTCCAACCCAGCAGAAGAGTTTGGCAATAACTTTTTGTTGTTGTAATTAGACCTGACCTATAATTATTGAACAAAACAGCCTATGTACAATAAACATTCAAATAAATGTATCTGACTGTATTCAGTACATTATTCTCAATATCATTAGCTTGAAATCTTTTCTCTTATTCATAGCATAGGAAAATCGTAGAAGAAACCATATCTGGACCTAAAGAGAGTTCTCATACCTAGAAGGTGGATTCTAGCATTAATTCACCACCATTATGTGTTGTTTGATCACTAACTTCCTCTTGAATAGGTGGAAGGGAAGGCTTTGTGGTCAGAGGTGTTTCAGTCTTAAACAGAGACTCCATCCTGATATGGGTATTGATGTAGAAGGACTTCTGAAAGGACTCAAGGGTGAAGTAATAGATGAAAGGGTCAAAGCAACAGTTCAGAGTTGCAAGGCACAAGGTGACTGGGTACATAATCTTTGCAAATCTTTCCAACAAGCAATTGGTAATGGCTTGGGAGCGCACTAGGGCATACAGGAAGAGGACGGAGTTATAGGGTACGAAGCATACCACAAAGACTGCCATATGCACTGTGATCATCTTCAGCACTTTTTTCTTATTGGTCCCAATTTGAGACAGTGTAGCAGGCTTACGGAGGGTTTTTAGCACCACAGAAGAGCAAGAGACATTCAGTATCAAAGGAATGATAAAACCAACAACTTCAATAAATATGGTTATCTTGGACAGATAAGTCTTCCATACACGTTTGGAGAAGCCCTCAAAGCAGGTGGTGGTTGCATTGTTGACATTAGTGGTGGAGAATAAAGAGGCTGAAATACCACCACTGAGGACTAGGATCCAGACTCCAGCACACACAATGGCAGAATTCCTCCTGGTCCTAATGGTACGAGATCGGAAGGGATAGACAATGGCCAGGAAACGATCCACGCTAATACAGGTAAGGAAGAGCATGCTCCCATAGATGTTGGTTAGAAATGCAGTCCCAGAGATCTTGCAGAGGGTGTCACCAAAAGGCCAGTGGCGGTTGAAATTGTAAAATATTTTGAAAGGTAGAGTGCAGACAAAGAGCAAATCAGAGAGGGCCAGATTGGTGATGAAAACAGCCGTCTCACTTCTCATTTTCATGCGGAAGCAGAAGACAAACAGAGAGGCACTGTTGGTTATCAGACCCAGGATGAATACAACACTGTAGACAGCACCATTCAGATTATACTTGAAGGAATCATCAACAATGCAAGTATTATTGGCAGTAGCATTGCCCAACCTGGGTCTGAGGCTTGAATTTAAATCTTGGAATTGGAAGTCAATGAATCTTCTGTCACCCATGGATTTTTGTCAGGAGGCCTGCTGGCTGCAGGGTTCAGCACTCTGAGACTAAGGACTGGTAGGAAATGTTTTCCTCCTATGGGAGACAAGATGGAACCAGTCATCAAATCTACCTTCCATCCACGATTTCTGTGGAGTAAAAGATATTCTGTCTACCCAGACTGGAAATAACATGCACATTCAATTCAGTTTAACAAATACCTTTTGAGTACCTACCATATGTTAAAAGGTACTACAAGAGTATGTTGCAGGAGTAGGAGAGATCACACTCAAGACAGTAAGTGCAATACTGTAGCACTGCAATGCACAGGAATAAGGTATTTGTTTTTTGGGAGCCCAAGGCCGGTAGGGGCAGGGTGGGGGCGGGGAGGACTCTGATGGTTAAAACAATGTTAATACTTTGAAGTTTGTATGACTTTTTAACTTTCAAAAGCATGTTTTATTTGATTCCTACAAGTACACCATAAGGCAGGCAAGGCAGGAATTTATCACCATGTTACAGAAGCAGAAACTGAGGCTTATGTAATTTAGAATTACAATAATGTCAGAAATGGAAGAACATATAAATGATACAGTCAGAACCAGAATTCAGGTGTTTTTAAAAAAATCCTAACTAAAGGATTATCAAGCTACTCTAAATTATCAATACATTGTCTACTTTCCAGTATTACTAAACTTCATTGTCTGAGTATTAGTTCTACTGCACAAGAGTACAGGTGGATATGGGACCTCCAGGACAACCTCTTTAAAAAGTTATGAGTAAACTCCTGAATTAAAATGTTGATTCACCTTTTCTTCCAAAATATAAGTTTAGAGAGCAGGGATCACTCAGTATATTAAAGCTTCTGACTAAAACTTTTTTCACGATACTACATTGCCTTTATAGAGAGATATTTCAAATGACAATCTCAATGTTTCCCTCTTTCAGACTATGGTTCCTTTCCAAGCTTCTTTCATGCCAGACCCTAAGCCTTGGGTATTTTCCTACTCCCTCTCCCACTGCCCTTTCCATCAGTTACTATCATGCCTTCAGCTCTTAAAATGGCCCTGGTCAATAAAGCCTTTTCTGGCTGAATACAAGTGAAATATGAAAGGTAGATTTGAGGTGAACAACCATCCCCCTGTACATTTCTGATCTGGCCAGTTACATGCCCTCTGCCTGCCACCACTTGTACACGTGGCTGTCACTGACTAATCATCTTTGTTGGGTATCTGAACCATCATTGTTCAAAGGTGCATATAGAAATCTTACTAACCTTCTCCTAGGTCAACAGCTGCCATTGGAGGACTGTCTTCTGAATGCTCTATAATACACTATGAACAAGTTGCAGCTGAATGAATTGTTTTCAATGAGGAAGATATGGAATAAAAGTGGTCTTTGTTCTTGACATATCCAGTAATGGGTTTTCATATGACTATATTTTAAAATGTGAAAACCATTTCTCTGAAGTGATTCCTCCTTATGTCACTCTTTCCTTCCACCTCCCAGGGAACAGGTCAAAGGGCCTCTGTATCAGAGAAGGGAGTGGCAGGGGGAACCTGCCAGAGATATAGTGGCCTGAAGTCACTTCAACCAGTGTTTGGCCTGAGGGGAAAAAAACTGGTTTGAGAAAAAAAAATCACTCACTGCAGTGCCCAGAATGAGAGCTGACCTTGGAGAATATAGGGTGCAAAGCAAAGGGCTGGCATTTTTAAGAGTTAAAGTTTTAAAGTTAAAATTGGAAGTGTGCCGTTCCTGATTTCTCATTCAACAAAGCTTTATGGAGTGCCTCCCCTGAGCCTAACACTGCTCTAAGATCATATTCCTTCTTGGCCATTTCATCTCACAGGCCCAGCTCAACTTTTGCCAAAAGTAACCTTGGTATACGAAAACAGGCTATAGTTGGAACCTTGACAAAGTAAGGTCCAGGAGGAAAAAAAAAACAGAGAAGGAAGAAATAAAAATAGATTGGGAGAGCAGAAGAGAAGATGGCAAAGAAAGTAGCAGAGAAGGAAAAACTGAAGAATTGAGAGAAAAGGGAGAAGAAAAGACAAAAAAAGAGAAGACCTTGCTGGAGAGAGGTCAGTGCTTCCATCTAATTTGTATTAAGGGCTTGGAGGGTACTCCCAAATTATAATTCCTCCAATTCCACCCTCTCTACCTTGCTTCATCTCACTTCTTCCAATTTTCTCAGAAAGAACAGTACGCAAATGACCAAAGGGGTGGCAGAAAGAAAAAGAGTGGCAAACTTAACTTCTCAACTGCTTAAACCACATTATATACTATTTTACACCCCCACACGCTACCCATTAGGCTGGAAGTCATTTTTTTCCATTGTTGAAAGAAATCAAGATAGTCAAAAATATCCTTCTAACATAGTCACACAATCTAAAGAAATTACGGGAATGCAAAACCCCTAACATTAAAGCCAAGCTTCATTCACTATGATCTGCTTGCACCTGCCTTCTACAAAAAGTACTGCTAATAAGGTTATTTTATTTGAAAAATGTTTTCATAATAGAAGTCTTTTCACATTTGCTCAGACTCCCTCCAGTCTGCCCACTGGTGACCCTTTTACACAGTATACTTCTAGCTCACTGGCTATGTATTATTTTGTACTTCCCAAGATGGCATGTTTCAAATAGGTGAGCTTTGCTCCCCAGTTTTCTATTCAGTTTTATATCTCCCAGAACATATACACTATACCCACAGCAGGCAGTCTGCAAAAGCCTGGCACTTCTGCTTTGCTGCTTTGAGTAACCAAATCCTGTGGGAAAGAAAGGGCTACAGACAAGAAAGCATTACAGTCTCAATCCTGAAGAGAGAGCATGGGAAAACTGTCACTAAGGCCCTATTCATAGCTTTCCCTTGCTCAAACACACAGCCCCTTTGCTGTCTAGCAGTGAGGGTGTGGTGCTGGGATTTAACACAGCACTGTAAGCAAGGAGTTCTATTTCTGATTCAGACACTGGTTCACTCTGTAACTTGGCTATACTGTTTCTCTTCCCTGTATAAACATTACCTCTGAGCCTCACAGCTGAGGCTAGGAAGATTCAACAGGGCTTGTGAGTAGCTTTATGAGCTTGACCAGCATTCAGCCCAACCTAACCACAAAGAAACATTACAGGAGTTTTTTCCTTCTCCCTCCCCTGGCACAACTGGACACCTATGTCTCTGTCTTTCTTGGTATGCTGAACTTCATATTAGCAACACATCTTTCTCCTAACACCATGTATACCCTTTACTTCAGAAATCCCCCCTTGAGTTTCAACCTTAACTACACAATTTTGTCATAATGGGACAATCCAGGAGTGTGTCCCAAAAGGAATATCTCCCACTGAGCTATGGTTAAAAAAAAATCAGAGAGGCATTTGGCTCTTAAACTAATTCTGAAGGAGAATCAGTGAAAAAGAAACAAGGTCTCTTTTCTGACTGGCTTCCTTTCTTTTGACTGAAATAAACAGTGTTTTTTAACCACTGGATTTTCCTAAATGGCTAACATATTGTGCACTGAATGGAGGCAAAGGGCCAACACTTGAGCTTCAGATGAGATGAAGAAGAAAAAATATAGGCTGACACAGTTAATTACATCTTTCACTGCAAGTAGCATTAGACTATTATCTTGTGAAGACCTTTACAGCCAATTATTCTAACAATTAATCACCTAGGGGTTCAGAGTGCTGATTGCATGTATTTTCAGTGACAATGGACAGGAAGCAGGTCACCTGGAGGTTGACCAAAGAGAAATCTAACCCTCGCTGAATTTTTAACTTTGACCTACACACATGGAGCCAGTTTGGGCAGTTCATAGTAGTGTTCACAACGTTTTTCCCTTATAAATTATAAAATTTCTAATCATAATGAAATATACCATGTTTGCAGTCTTTTGGGCTCCTGGAGGAAGTAGAGTTAGCCTTTTTGCCCTATAAAGATGAATACCTAAATCACTTCACTAAGTGCTAAATTTTCAGGTAATACATTGGAAACAAAGCTCTAATTTCTGGCATATGCCCAGTAGCCCAGAAAGGCTGGCTTGCTTTTGTTCCCTACAGAAGACAATCCAGAACTCAGGGAGACAAGGCCTTGAAGGCAGAGTATACTTAAATTTTCTTGCTTTGCTCCCCTTTTAATGAGCTTGGGTCAGATCAGAGTGCTTCTGATCCCCAGAGCATTTCCTCTTTCTACTGGTCGAAGTTTAGGAACACTGACACAATAGTTTTCGGAGGAAGCTGAAACCTATTGTGTCCTTTCTATAAATATCTAGCAGTGAAGCAAACTAAAAAATACAAAAATGTTGCAAAAATACAGATTAAAACCATCCTGCTGGAGTAATAGGGAATATGTCTAGACTGCCGCTCCTCAGATGAGTGGCTGCTAACAGAGAAGACTCCTTAAGGAAATCTTCTAGGCCAAGTCACAAGCACAGATCACAATCATTCACACGGTTCCAATTGATGTTCCTATGCATTGGCTGATGTTTCATAATAGTTTTCAAAACACAACCTAGCCTTATAAAATTACATATGGAGGAAACCATAGGTAAATGTTTCACTCTAGAACTGAGCTGGGAAATTGATCTATATCAGGTCTCATCTCAAACAAGCCTCTCTGTGTCAAATGTTTAGATTGACAAGCTCGTTTATTTTATTTTTTTGTCCTCATTTATTTTTATGCAGAAATATCCTTTTGAAAAAGGCTTTCTATGTTAAATTTGGTTCACACTAAGATTATTATGGCTGTTTTGTCCCCCTACTTTATTTGAAAAGAGCAGGAAATTGACACAGGCCCTAATCTGAGCAGTTCCTATCCTCAGTGTTTAACTTGATTTTTTTCACCAAAAAATATTCCAGTCTCTCACTAACCCTTCACTTGATAACACAGTCTAATTTTTGGAAAATAATGTGGTTTAGTGCTCAATATGATGGGACCAAAGTTTGCATCAACCCTACTAAAGTAGAATTTTCCCTAGCAGTAAGTTATAGAGTAAGACAACTGTAGACAAATTGCTCAACCTAATCTAATGAAATTGTCTAGAGTCTTCAGACTTAATATCTCATCTCAGCAGAAGCCCCAGACCTTTTGGGGAAAAAAATTAGGTATTCCTATAAGAGCCCATTTCCAAATCCTGTGAGGCTCATAAATTCCAGCTAGGAATCTGGCTTTATTTCACATAGTTGAACAGATAAATTAGTTATCAATTTGCATACCAATTCATCTGATATACTTGGATACTGATCCTGATAATATGAACAAAAGCCATGTCTCCCACTCCTAAAGGCATATACCAGTGGCAGAGAAGGTTTAAACCAAAGAATCAATATTCTTTTACATCAAATCTGCCTGGATTATAATAAACAATTACAACTCTTCCATTCATTCTGGATGTTTGGATCATATAACCTATAATAAATTGGAAGCACTGGTTAGAAAAAAAGTTGGAGAATAAAATTAAGAATTTTAGAGAAAGTTATTACCAGGACAGTGGTACTCACCACATTAGTTCAAACCAAATTCTGGAACCAATTTTATCCAAAACTTGGGTGATCAATGAACTTTCTGGAGGTACTGTTGTTAGAGATTTCCTCCAATGGATGCTGTGAAATAGAATTAGTCACAATAGTGTGCCATGGAGAGAGCTTTTCAATAAAATGTATACCAAAATCATAAGGTAAAGAAATATATTACATGATATAAATCAGAGTAAATGAGAGCCAACATATTTTAAAATGGTATCTAAATGCTTTGGATTTCATTATTACAGAGTTGCAGATAACATTTTATTTTCAAAGCTTGTTACTGCTATGTCATATTTTGTTAGTTATATTGACACACATAAAGTCCATGAGTTTATGTAACTTATAATCACTTAAAGATAACTAGTGACAAAAGGCATAAAAATACTTCTTCCACTTTATAAGGTAATACATTACATTAAAAATAACTGAACAAAGATTTATTTGTCCTGAAGTTGTATTGGTTCTTTGTGGTTTTTTTCTGTTTTATTTTCTTTTCTTTTTCCCTGGCAACAACTGTTACTATTGGGCAGGAGCCTTGATAGGGGAAGAGGAAAGAAGACTGGAACAACACGTAGAGACCTTACTGCCTTGTCTCTAACACCCCCCCCAACCCAGCTGGATTTCTTTCTTCCCTGAACTATAGTGATATGAGCAAGTCTTCAATTACTGGGTGTTAGCACACTGACAATCACTGCTGCCTCTACTAGGATGTTCTAGGCCAACCTAATATAGTATGTCTGTAACATCTTCAAATCACAATTCTACCCAAAACACTTGTATAGAACCAGAAATACTCTGCAATGGAATTCATACAGGTAGCGACTGAATTTGAACCCTACTCACTTACTGCCTGTAAAGTAGAATCATCTGCTAGTGGCAAACTTACACTATCATCACATCTCACCCCCTTCTGAAGGTGGCCTAAACAAAGCAGACTGCTATGCTTCAACTCTCCTGAAATAATTTTTCTTTAATCTAAGGGAATCAAAACTTAAAAAATAAAATCATTAGATAATTTAAAATATATTTGAGATCACCTTAACATTAAGGAGAATTGATTTTCACACTCCTCCAGAGAGCAGTATTCCTGGAATGAAATTAATATTATTTTACTGGTTTATCTTAAAGAAAGATAGAAGCATTAACATTTCTTTCTTTTATGGCTTTCACAATTGATACAGATTATAAAGAAAACTTCTTTTTGTTTAGAATCAAAGCAAACCAGGAAGTTCAAATACCCAGAAATTTTCATATTTGGTGTTAATTCAATATAGCCACGTCCAGGCACATCACTAGCTAACTGTGTGAGACCAAGTCATAGTCCCTTTCTGTACCTCAGTTTCTCTTCTCCCTCCATCTTTGCCTTGATTAATAGCAGCCTTCAACTCATGTTATGGCAGTGTGGCCTCACTGGCTGTTCCCTCCTGTCAGTGTTTTTACCTGCTCCCATTTGTCACTGCAAAAAAAATTTTTTTAAGCCCTCGAAGTCTGAGATAAGGGGAATTAATTTTTATTAGACTCAATGAAATTATTGCTAGATTTATTTTTTAATTGATGTATAATTTACATATAACATTATATTAGTTTCAGGTGTACAACATAATGATTCAATCGATATTTGTATATATTGTGAAATGATCATCACAGTAAGTCTAGTCAACATCCATCACCATACGTAGTTTAGATTTATTTTAGTATCAGAAGTAAATATTATTAATTATTGTCAGAAGCTAAGGATCACAGATCAAGCTGCCATTTATATCGTAAAGTCTCCCTAATATCCTCATTTTCCTCATCCTCTGTCCTTATGCCCATATCAGCTCTAATTGCCTAGGTCTTAATCCTTGACCTTTTCTACCTGTTCCCCGGTCACCTCTCTCCTCAAAATATAAGGTTATCGAAATACTTCAGAACATAACTATAGAGAATCAGTACACTACTTATCCCATGCCTTGCTCTGATGACTTGCTCTAATTACTTATCTACTAAAAGTGAGGCTTGATTCCCAATGGTAGGTAAACTCCTATTAAGCTCCCAATTTTCAGTACTAGTATTCACAAACACATTAGTGAGTTTTTTCCTCCCCTGTAAGAAGGCCAAGAGTAGACTATACACAATGACCATACACAGAGAAAAAAAGGCAACTATACAATTAAGCCTTGACCATACCACAGTAAAGGCAACAATTCTCATTGCATTTTCTGTCAAATGGAATTGAATAGATCAAGCTTTAGCTAAACTTGGCCTGAGTGTTTCTGTAGGGTATATTCCCAGTCCTCTCTTTAACTTTTGTGAGTACACATTCTGAAAGGCAGGTCTGATTGTTCCAATAGGGCTTTGATTTGCATCTCTGATTAGCAGGAGATGCTTTAGAGTGTAGCCCCCATCAAGTGTATCAGCTGAACTCATCCTTTATAGGAACAGCACATTTCATCTGTGACAAGGCAAAAGGATTTACAATCTATACTGATGGGATATGTTATTTGAAATTTTGTTCTGAAAAATAAACATGTTTCAAAGCCACTGAATAATTTGGAGCTTAGGTTATTATTGTTGTCTTCATGTTGGTCAAGGAAAAAGAAAGCTGGTATAATTTGGTAAGGTAGCAAAGTGAATAACCCCACCAAGCTGTGAAATGTTCTAATCTTCGAATTTGTCTGGTCTTTTCCACAGTGGAATAATAATAAATTACATTGCTCAATTTCCTAAAACAAAGTAACCAAAATACAATATTTATCAATTCAACAAAATCTTTTGTAAGTAAAAATCTTAAAAATATTCAGGATATACAAGAAGAGAATTTTAAATATGTCACATTATTGCATTTGTATGGAAAATAGCACTTAGGTTCACATATAAGGGCAAATTCCATTTATGCCAGAATTAGTTTTTCATTGAAATGTGTTTCTTCCTTTATGGTCTAGTTCATGAATTATTCAATATAACAAATGTCACATTCTCCATAAATCAATTAGGCATCAAAGGCACGCTGCTGTATAGTTTTACTAGAAGAAACCTCATCAAAATAGAAGCCACATTAGCTCACAATCAATTGTAAACCAAAGAAATATAAAGCTAGCCAAAAGAATTTCTAAATTGCTCTACTCTGTGATTTTAAATCATCTCTTTAGGACAACTGTGTTTACATGAAACAACAGCCTGAAAATCTTGTATCTCTTCCACTGAAACAGTATTATTGCCAAAACAATAGAAATTCCTGCTTTTTTTTTTAACCATTCGACTCGAAGATCCCTGTTCAGCACTTCAGAGTTGAAATCTAACTTCTTTCCCCAAACACTCTAAGCATCAGTGTTTCCACTGAAGTTTGTTATGCCATCCCCCCACCACCAAACGCCCGAATCAAATCTTTCTCAAAGAGACTTACCCCAAGAAAGAGTGTGCTAGATGAGAGAGTGTGCTCATGCCTGTAGACAATTAGCTAATAAACATGTAAACGGGCAACTCGCACTTTAGAAGTGCATATTTTAATCTATTATTCTTTTTTAGAGGGAAAGTTTAGCCCAGCCCAAAGTAGCAGACTCTGGGCTGCCGAAGCTTCTTACAGCAAACTGCTCATTCTGAAAATGTGAGCTTATTTACATTTATCTCTTTCCCTTTGTTAAGGAACGGCCCTCTTGAATGCTGTAGCTGGCATGCCTTTAACAAACAGGACGCAAGAAAAGGCCCAAAGTCCGGGCCGGAGCGTAGGGCCGGGGGAACTCTTGGGGGTCTCAATAGGAAATGCTTTTCATTGGATAAGGAGGCATTATTAGGAGCAGAGATCCCGCCCAATCCCCTGTGCTCCATCGTTCCCTCAGTCACCAATCACTGGACTGAAGAAGTTTTTCCTTAAAGAGCATTGCCCAGGAAAAGCAGTTTTCACAGTCAAGAATTGGCGGCTTAAGTGCCACTTCACAATATAAAAAGTGTCTTTCCTGACCAATTAATCCGCAGAGAAAGTCTTTGTGCCTGTCTTTGCTGCAGGACGGCTATCCTCCCCCACCCTCTTACAATTCTAATGAGGAGGAGGAGACGAAACTCCAAACTGGGAGGAGTGTTTCACTTATGAGCAGCCCATGTTTGTTCCAACTTTATTAAAATAATTACAATAACAATCTTAATAATAAGTAGGGGGCGGGGAAAGGCAAAAGTGATTGGTGCCGTAAATACATTCCTATTATACTATGCAAAATTAAATCCCCACCACCACCACAATAAAATAAAATTTAATACTATACTCACTTACTTAAGCCAGTGCAGTGCCCTCAGGTGGAGATGTGCTGGGGTCCCAGAGCTCTACTACCCACCTTCCATGCACTAGGGAGTGCTCTGTGGCAAAAGGAGGGTCTACACTTCTCTTAAATAACTGCCTGGCAGGACATCTAATTACCATGAGATTTTTCAGAGGTTTGCTAAAACCCAAAATAAATAGTACAGATGCAATTTGTTTATAATGGGAAGTTATCTTCAACTGTATACCTACTTCCCCCTGGGCAAGTTCTTTTCCTATAGGTTTACTGCCTTGGTTGCTCACACTGCTTTCTTTTCCTCCCTATTTTTTCTCCTTCCCTCCTTCTCTTTGATCTGAATTTGTTGCAGAAATTCATTCACCCAACTGTAACTTCATTGCTAGCTCTTCCCCTCTGCCAGTTCCCTTCATCCTTCTCTCCTCTTCCTCCACTCACTGCCAATACTACCACCAACAGCAACCCCTCCCCCTTCTCTGTAACTCTTGGGCCAAGGATAAGGTGCTTTCTTACTCTGGGCAGAGCATTGCTCCTGGAGAATTGAGGGATCCTCTGACTGCTTCAAGACCTCAATCTGTGTAATTAAGCTGCCTCCCAAATAAGGCATGCTTCATGTTTGTTTATTCTCCCTCTTTCTACAGCTCTATTGTGGCTGTTCTCACTAAGAGTCAAGGCTAGTAAACAAGTGAGTGTGAAGCTGATACTAGCCTTGTTACTTGTGACTTATTCTAAAAAGCACTTTCTCTGTCGTTTCCTCTCTCCCCCACCCCCAGTCTCTGCTCTTTCTGTTCCCCTCTCTACTTATCTCAGGTATGTCTATTTCTGTCAGTTGCTGAATTGGCTATGTCTCCACAAGTGGTCATTCATCCACTCTGGGCCTGGATCAGTCCTTGGCATATTTATCAGTCTACAAGAGAAAGACACAGTCACTGCCCTGCAGTGCCTCACAGTCTAGCTGGGGACACAAGACACATGAAAGAGTGAGTAGCAAAGGCAAATTTTGAAAACTATTAAAGTTATTGTATGGAGAGTAAGTTTTATAATGGATCAGAGGCTGAAGTCCCATGGATAAGTCCAGAAGGGCTTCCCGGAGGAGGTGGAATTCGATCTGGACCTTGATGGATAATTAGTATTTAAATAAGCCAAGAAAAGAAGGAGAAATCTTTTCAGGTGTCCAGACACAAGTGATAAAATGAAGTAGGTGTAAAGTGAATCACGGTGAAAATGAAACTGGTTTGTGAAAAGAAAAAATGGGTAATGAGAAGAGCTTTTTTCAGGAGTGCTCAATTGTAACAACTCAATGCACTACACTGATTAAAGTCAACTTAATAGTCGTGGTCACTGTCTATCTGTATGTATGACCAGCTCATTATTTTTCTCCTCTTTGGATTAAAATTCCTCAGTCTTCCAGTTCATCTGCCTTCATTTCTCCTTAAGGTACTCAAGTACTTTTCTGATTAATCTCACAAATGACTCCCAGGTTGTTTATCATATCACTGGGTCAGATGCCCTTCTAGCATCATTCTTTCTCTACCTGAGTTCCAGCCTCACTGACCTACTTCATCTTCCTAGAATGAGATATGATCTCTCACACCATAGACATTTCTACATGCTAGTCCCCTTGCCTGTAACACTCTCCCCCTCTCTAGCCTCCCCTTCACCAAGGTAATTCTTACTCCTCCTTCAGAAATTATCCCAGTAATCATGTCTTCAGGGAACCTTTCCTTAACCTTTCAGGTCATATCCACTTATTATATGTTCTTACAGCATCATGGACCTTTTCTTCATTGCATTCATCACAGGTATAAGTTTACATGATGCTGTGATTTTTTTTATTTGTGTGATAATTTGATTGTCAGTCTCTCCCAACTGCAAACTCCAAGAGGATAGGGTCTATATCTACGTAATTCAAAATTACTATTAGTAGTGTTCTCAAAAACTCTTCTCTCTTGCCTAAGCAGAGCAGCAGTGTGTTAATTGTTTTGTTTTGTTTTGTCTTGTTTTATGCATCAGGTGAAAACCTGTGCCATTTGATCCCTTTACAAACAAGCCCACATCAAGGTGTTATTTTACAACAAAGAGTACAAACACATAAGGAAAAAAAGTCCTATGAACAAGAAAGTTCTGGGCTTCCCTGGTGGCGCAGTGGTTGAGAATCTGCCTGCCAATGCAGGGAACACGGGTTCGAGCCCTGGTCTGGAAGGATCCCACATGCCGCGGAGCAACTGGGCCCGTGCACCACAACTACTGAGCCTGTGCGTCTGGAGCCTGTGCTCCAAACAAGAGAGGCCGCGATAGTGAGAGGCCCGCGCACCGCGATGAAGAGTGGCCCACGCTTGCCACAACTGGGGAAAGCCCTCGCACAGAAACGAAGACCCAACATAGCCATAAATAAATAAATTAAATAAATTAAAACGTACAATTCAAATTAAAAAAAAAAAAAGAAAGTTCTGAAGCTTATCCACTGTCATCTCCTTCTGCTCTCACCTCAAAATCCTCACTGTGAACATTCTGGTTGGGCTTGCTCTAATATTTGTAAGGTGGAAGGGGGAAAGTGAAAGCTTCTCCAAGGTGTTCCCCAAACAGCCAGTTTATAGCCTCACAACTTAACCCAAAAAGTCATTTAAAAAAAATGTCTTCATTGAGTTGCTGATGTCTTTGCTACCAGGAGAGCAGTGGAATGAATATGCAGCTGAAAAAAGTACATTCAGAACTACCTGGGAGACTGTAAATTTCATTTTTATCTGTTTGAAAAGAAAGTAACTAAAATATGACTAACTTCCAACTGGGAATTTACACACTTGAAAAAAAACAGCCAGATGCTTAAGACCTTAACACTCCAAACCCAAATCATTTTTTCTTTCTGCCAACAATATCAAAGGACTGGGTGAATTCGCCCCAAGTGCCAGAGACTCAAAACTATGCTAGTTTCCTTAGAAACAGTATAAATGTAACCAAAGGATTTTAACTATGCCTATGGCTTAGGGTCCATCTAACAATTTTGATAACACTCATATTCTTTAAATGAACACAGTGCCTATATAAACCTGGGCAGTGTTCTAGGAAGGGAAGCCATTTAATTACTTATTTTGCATTAATTAGCAGATATCTTGAAACTTTTCATAAAACAAGCGAGATCCTGAATCTTACAGACTTTCTTTTTAATACAGTCTTTTTTTTTTTTTGCTTCAATGGGAGAAAGGGACCACAAGATTAAGTTCCAAACCAGTTCATAACACTGGATACTACATCACTGAAAGGGCAGAAAATATTTTTTCAAGCACAGTCCCTGGAAGATTTTTTAGCTCATCCTTCACACTGAAGCACCATCACCTCTTAGCTGTTGCTCTGGCAACTGGGATTTCCTTCTCACTAACTGAACAGGCTTAGATAACAGCAACTTCCCACAGCTATAGATGGGGTTGGTGGGTGGAGAAAATGAATGCTTTTGCCAAAGAGTTTTGTAAAGTACCCAGAAGCCTTGAATGCTTGATATAGGTTAGAAAAATGTCAAGGTAATAATAATAATGACAATAGAAAACTTTTCTTGAGCATTACTATATGCCTGGCAATATTCTAAGTGCTTTACCTATATTCATTTACCTAATCTGCACAACAATGCCATGTTGTAGTTACTGTTATTATTCTTGTTTTATACTTAAGATAAATCAGGCACAGAAAGGTTAAGTGGCTTGCCCAAAGCCACACAGCTAGTAATTCTTCCATTAATTCTACCAATTTCCAGGCTAATAATCATAATCACATCTTCTTTTGATAGAACACTTACAACTCGGCACAAAATATCTTGTTCATGAGCAAACATAAAGACCTGTGTTTTGTAATGCAAACTGCTCACTAGACGCTGACAAATTCCACTAACAGAATGTGGGTTTTTGAACCCTTCTAAGGTTTGAAAATTTCTGGATCTAGATCTGTTAATATGAGACCTTAAGTCACAGGCTAACTCTCGAAGGCATAAGGAAAAATTGACTTACCTAAGACATCAAAGGTAACAATAGCAAAGCCAAATCAAAACGCAAGTGTTTTGGAAGTATGTTAGTATAAATCTGAGGTAGAGTTTGATAAGTTAAGCTAAATATTGGAAACACAGGAGCAACCACTAAGAAAAACCTCAAAAATACAGTAAAAATCTTTAAAACAATGGAAAAGTTACACTAGAAAACAGCCATTCAAGACAAAGACAAATGGTGAAAGAGGAAGATAAGACAAAAATATTCATGAGCCATATAGAAAGCAAAAAGCAAAATGGTATCAAAATTACAACCATATCGGGGCTTCCCTGGTGGCGCAGTGGTTGAGAGTCTGCCTGCCAATGCAGGGGACGCGGGTTCGTGCCCTGGTCTGGGAGGATTCCACGTGCCGCGGAGCAGCTGGGCCCGTGAGCCACAATTACTGAGCCTGCGCGTCTGGAGCCTGTGCTCCGCAACGGGAGAGGCCGCAATGGTGAGAGGCCTGCACACCACGATGAAGAGTGGCCCCCACTTGCCACAACTAGAGAAAGCCTTCGCACAGAAGCGAAGACCCAACACAGCCATAAATAAATTAAATAAATAAATAAATAAATAAAGCATGACACAAATTAAGCAATGTGAATACCATCAAGCTTTAAAAAAAATTACTGCTAATCACACACACACAAAAACAAACATCTCAAGTTAATGATTAAAAAAAAATTACAACCATATCAATAATAACATTAAATAGGATAGATTAAACATCCAACCAAAAGGCAACCAAAAGATTATAAAACTGAATTTAAGAACAAGATTCAACAATATGCTATAAAGCCTACACTTAATTTTTTTGTTGTTGCTGTTTTGGGGTTTTTTTTTTGTTTTTTTTCTTTTTTTTTTAACATCTTTATTGGAGTAAAATTGCTTTACAATGGTGTCTAAGTTTCTGCTTTTTAACCAAGTGAATCAGCTATACATATACATATATTCCCATATCTCCTCCCACTTGCGTCTCCCTCCCACCCTCCCTATCCCACCCCTCTAGGCGGTCACAAAGCAGTGAGCTGATGTCCCTGTGCTATGTGGCTGCTTCCCACTAGCTATCTAGTTTACATTTGGTAGTGTATATATGTCCATGCCACTCTCTCACTTCGTCCCAGCTTACCCTTCCCCCTCCCTGTGTCCTCAGGTCCATTCTCTACGTCTGGGTCTTTATTCCTGTCCTGCCACTAGGTTCTTCAGAACCATTTTTTTTTTTTTAGATTCCATATATATGTGTTAGCATATGGTATTTGTTTTTCTCTTTCTGACTTATATCACTCTGTATGACAGATTCTAGATCCATCCACCTGCCTAAAATAACTCAATTTCCTTTCTTTTTATGGCTGAGTAATATTCCATTGTATATATGTGCCACATCTTCTTTATCAATTCATCTGTCCATGGACACTTAGGCTGCTTCCATGTCCTGGTTACTGTAAATAGAGCTGTAATGAACATTGTGGTAGATGACTCTTTTTGAATTATGATTTTCTCAGGGTATATGTCCATTAGTGGGATTGCTGGGTCGTATGGTAGTTCTATTTTTAGTTTTTTAAGGAACCTCCATGCTGTTCTCCATAGTGGCTGTATCAATTTATATTCCCACCAACAGTGCAAGAGGGTTCCCTTTTCTCCACAACCTCTCCAGCATTTATTGTTTGTAGATTTTTTGATGATGGCCATTCTGACTGGTGTGAGGTGACACCTCATTGAACTTTTGATTTGCATTTCTCTAATGATTAGTGAGGTTGAGCACCCTTTCACGTGTTTGTTGGCAATCTGTATATCTTCTTTGGAGAAATGTCTATTTAGGTCCTCTGCCCATTTTTGATTGGGTTGTTTGTTTTTTTGATATTGAGCTTCATGAGCTGCTTGTAAATTTTGGAGATTAATCCTTTGTCAGTTGCTTCCTTTGCAAGTATTTTCCCCAATTCTGAGGGTTGTCTTTTCGTCTTGTTTATGGTTTCCTTTGCTGTGCAAAAGCTTTTAAGTTTCATTAGGTCCCATTTGTTTATTTTTGTTGCTATTTCCATTTCTCTAGGAGGTGGGTCAAAAAGGATCTTGCTGTGATTTATGTAAGAGTGTTCTGCCTATGTTTTCCTCTAAGAGTTTAATAGTGTCTGGCCTTACATTTATGTCTTTAATTGATTTTGAGTTTATTTTTGTGTACAGTGTTGGGGAGTGTTCTAGTTACATTCTTTGACATGTAGCTGTCCAGTTTTCCCAGCACCACTTATTGAAGAGGCTGTCTTTTCTCCATTGTATATTCTTGCCTCCTTTATCAAAAATAAGGTGACCATATGTGTGTGGGTTTATCCTTGGACTTTCTCTCCTGTTCCATTGATCTATAGTTCTGTTTTTGTGCCAGTACCATACTGTCTTGATTACTGTAGCTTTGTAGTATAGTCTGAAGTCCAGGAGCTTGATTCCACCAGATCCATTTTTCGTTCCCAAGATTGCTTTTGCTCTTCGGGGTCTTTTGTGTCTCCATACAAATGGTGAAATATTTTGTTCTAGTTCTGTGATAAATGCCATTGGTAGTTTGATAGCGGATCATCGTGTTTCATTGCCATTTGTTTCTAGGTATTTTTTGATTTCCTCTTTGATTTCTTCAGTAATCTCTTGGTTATTTAGTAGTGTGTTGTTTACCCTCCATGTGTTTGTATTTTTTACAGATTTTTTCCTGTAATTGCTGTCTAGTCTCATAGCGCTGTGATCAGCAAAGATACTTGATAAAATTTCAATTTTCTTAAGTTTACTGAGGCTTGATTTGTGACCCAAGATATAATCTATCCTGGAGAATGTTCCATGTGCACTTGAGAAGAAAGTGTATTCTGTTGTTTTTGGATGGAATGTCCTATAAATATCAATTAAGTCCATCTTGTTTAATGTATCATTTAAAGCTTGAGTTTCCTTATTTATTTTCATTTTGGATGATCTGTCCATTGGTGAAAGTGGGCTGTTAAAGTCCCCTACTATGATTGTGTTACTGTCGATTTCCCCTTTTATGGCTGTTAGCATTTGACTTATGTATTGAGGTGCTCATATGTTGGGTGAATAAATGTTTACAGTTTTTATATCTTCTTCTTGGATTGTAATAGTCTTTATTTTAAAGTCTTCTTGTAATAGTCTTTATTTTAAAGTCTATTTTGTCTGATATGAGAATTGCTACTCCAGCTTTCTTTTGATTTCCATTTGAATGGAATATCTTTTTCCATCCACCCACTTTCAGTCTGTATGTGTCCCTAGGTCTGAAGTGGATCTCTTGTAGACAGCATATATACGGGTCTTGTTTTTGTATCCATTCAGCCAGTCTATGTCTTTTAGTTGCAGCATTTAATCCATTTACATTTAAGGTAATTATCAATATGTATGTTCCTATTACCATTTTCGTAATTGTTTTGGGTTTGTTATTGTAGGTCTTTTCCTTCTCTTGTGTTTCCTGCCTAGAGAAGTTCCTTTGCATTTGTTGTAAAGCTGGTTTGGTGGTGCTGAATTCTCTTAGCTTTTGCTTGTGTGTAAAGGTTTTAATTTCTCTGTCGAATCTGAATGATATCCTTGCTGGGTAGAGTAATCTTGGTTGTAGGTTTTTCCCTTCCATCACTTTAAATATGTCCTGCCACTCCCTTCTGGTTTGCAGAGTTTCTGCTGAAAGATCAGCTGTTAACCTTATGGGGATTCCCTTGCATGTCAATTGTTGCTTTTCTGTTGCTGCTTTTGATATTTTTTCTTTGTATTTAATTTTTGATAGTTTGATTAATATGTGTCATTGGATGTTTCTCCTTGGTTTTATCCTGTTTGGGACTCTCTGCACTTCCTGCACTTGATTGACTATTTCCTTTCCCATATTAGGGAAGTTTTCAACTATAATCTCTTCAAATATTTTCTCAGTCCCTTTCTTTTACTCTTCTTCTTCTGGGGCCCCTATAATTCAAATGTTGCTGCATTTAATTTTGTCCCAGATGTCTCTGAGACTGTCCTCAATTCTTTTCATTCTTTTTTCTTTATTCTGCTCTGCAGTAGTTATTTCCACTCTTATCTTCCAGGTCACTTATCCGTTCTTCTGCCTCAGTTATTCTGCTATTGATTCCTTCTAGATAATTTTTAATTTCATTTATCATGTTGTTCATCATTGTTTGTTTGCTCTTTAGTTCTTCTAGGTCCTTGTTAATCATTTCTTGTATTTTCTCCATTCTATTTTCAAGATTTTGGATCATCTTTACTATCATTACTCTGAATTCTTTTTCAGGTAGACTGCCTATTTCCTCTTCATTTGTTTGGTCTGGTGGGTTTTTACCTTGCCCTTTCATCTTCTGTGTGTTTCTCTGTCTTCTCATTTTGCTTAACTTACTGTGTTTGGGGTCTCCTTTTTTTCAAAGGCTGCAGGTTCATAGTTCCCGTTGTTTTTGGTGTCTGCCCCCAGTGGCTCAGGTTGTCTCAGTGGGTTGTGTAGGCTTCCTGGTGGAGGGGACTGGTACCTGTGTTCTTGTGGATGAGGCTGGATCTTGTCTTTCTGTTGGGCAGGACCACCTCTGGTGGTGTGTTTTGGGGTGTTTGTGACCTTATTATTATTATAGACAGCCTCTCTGCTAATGGTTGGGGTTTTGTTCCTGTCTTGCTCATTGTTTGGCATAAGGTGTCTAGCACTGTAGCTTGCTGGTCGTTGAGTAGAGCTGGGTCTTAGCATTCAGATGAAGATCTCTGGGAGAGCTTTTGCTGTTTGATATTATGTGGGGTCAGGAGGTCTTTCGTTGTCCAATATGCTGAATTCGGCTCTCCCACCTCAGTGGCACAGGCCTGACACCTGGCCAGAGAACCAAGACCCTGTCAGCCTCAAGGCTCAGAAAAAAGGGAGAAAAAAAGAATGAAAGAAAAAAATAAAATAAAATAAAAAGTTATTAAAATAAAAAAATTTTTAATTATTAAAAATAAAATAAATTAAAAAGTAATAAAAAAAAAGAAAAAAGAAAGAAAGAAGGAAAGAAGAGAGGAACCAAACCAAAAAGCAAATCCACCAATGATAACAAGCGCTAAAAACTATACTAAGAAAAATGGAGGAGGGGCAAGATGGCAGAAGAGTAAGACGCGGAGATCACCTTCCTTAGCAGAGATACAGTAGAAATACATCTACACGTGGAACTGCTCCTACAGAACACCCACTGAACGCTGGCAGAAGACGTCAGACCTCCCAAAAGGCAAGAAACTCCCCACGTACTTGGGTAGGGCAAAAGAAAAAAGAAATAACAGAGACAAAAGAATAGGGATGGGACCTGCACCAGTGGGAGGGAGCTGTGAAGGAGGAAAGGTTTCCACACACTAGGAAGCCCCTTCATGGGCAGAGACTGCGGGTGGCAGAGGGGGGAAGCTTCGGAGCCATGGAGGAGAGCGCAGCAACAGGGGTGCGGAGGGCAAAGTGGAGAGATTCCTGCCCGGAGGATCGGTGCTGAGTAGCACTCACCAGCCCGAGAGGCTTGTCTGCTCAGCCGCCGGGGTGGGCGGGGCTGGGAGGCTTCGGTGCTAGCTGGGAGGGAGTCCGGGAAAAAGTCTGCAGCTGCCGAAGAGGCAAGAGACTTTTTCTTGCCTCTTTGTTTCATGGCGCGCAAGGAGAGGGGATTCAGAGCGCCGCCTAAACGAGCTCCAGAGACGGGCGCGAGCCGCAGCTATCAGCGCAGATCCCACAGCAACAGGGGCGCAGAGGGAAAAATGGAGAGATTCCCACACGGAGGCTTGGCGCCTAGCAGCACTCACCAGCACGAGAGGCTTGTCTGCTCACCCGCTGGGGCGAGCGGTGGCTGGGAGCTGAGGCTCGGGCTTCAGTACTAGCTGGGAGGGAGTCCGGGAAAAAGTCTGCAGCTGCCGAAGAAGCAAGAGACTTTTTCTTGCCTCTTTCTTACGTGGCGCGCAAGGAGAGGGGAATCAGAGCGCCGCCTAAACGAACTCCAGAGACGGGCACGAGCTGCGGCTATCAGTGCGGACACCAGAGACGGGCAGGAGACGCTAAGACTGCTGCTGCCGCCACCAAGAAGCCTGTGTGCAAGAACAGGTCACTCTCCACACTGCCCCTCTCGGGAGCCTGTGCAGCTCGCCACTGCCAGGGTCCCGTGATCCAGGGACAACTTCTCTGGGAGAATGCATGGCGTGCCTCAGGCTGCTGCTGCAACATCACGCCGGCCTCTGCCGCCACAGGCTCGTCCCGCATACGTGCCCCTCCCTCCCCCCATCCTGAGTGAGCCAGAGCCCCCGAAGGAGCTGCTCCTTTAACCCCGTTCTGTCTGGGTGGGGAACACATGCCCTCGGGCGACCTACATGCAGAGGCAGGTCCAAATCCAGAGCTGAACCCCGGGAGCTGTACGAACAAAGAAGAGAAAGGGAAATCTCTCCCAGCAGCCTCAGAAGCAGCAGATTAAAGCTCCACAAACAACTTGATGTGCCTACATCTGTTGAATACCTGAATAGACAATGAATCATCCCAAATTCAAGAGGTGGACTTTGGGAGCAGGATATATTAATTTTTCCCCTTTTCCTTTTTTTGTGAGTGTATATGTGTATGCTTCTGGGTGAGATTTTGTCTGTATAGCTTTGTTTTCACCATTAGTCCTAGGGTTAGGTCCATCCGTGTTTTTTTTGTTTTTTGTTTTTGTTTTTTTTTTACTTAAAAATTTTTTTTTCCTAATAAATGTTTTCTTAATAATTTTTTCCTTATTTTCTATTTTTAGAAATTAAAAAAAGTTTTTTAATAAGTTTTTTCATATTTTTTATTTAAAAAATTAAAATTTTTTTTCTTAATAAATTTTTTTCTTAATAATTTTTTTCTTATTTTTTTACTATAAAAATTAATAAATCTATTTCTAAAAATTAAAAAAAAATTTTTTCTGAATACATTTATTCTTAATAATTTTTTTCTTATTTTTTATTATAATAGCTTTATTTTATCCTCTTTCTTTCTTTCTTTCTTTCTATTTTTTTTTCCCCCTTTTTTCTGAGCCGTGTGGATGAAAGGCTCTTGGTGCTCCAGCCAGGCATCAGGGCTGTGCCTCTGAGGTGGGAGGAGCCAACTTCAGGACACTGGTCCACAAGAGACCTCCCAGCTCCACGTAATACCAAACGGCGAAAATCTCTCAGAGATCTCCATCTCAACATCAAGACCCAGCTTCACTCAACGACCAGCAAGCTACAGTGCTGGACACCCTATGCCAAACAACTAGCAAGAGAGGAACACAGCCCCATCCATTAGCAGGGAGGCTGCCTAAAATCATAATTACGCCATAGACACCCCAAAACACACCACCAGACGTGCATGTGCCCACCAGAAAGACAAGATCCAACCTCATCCACCAGAGCACAAGCACTAGTCCCTTCCACCAGGAAGCCTACACAACCCACTGAACCAACTTTAGCCACTGGGAACAGATACCAAAAACAACGGGAACTACGAACCTGCAGCCTGTGAAAAGGAGACCCCAAACACAGTAAGATAAGCAAAATGAGAAGACAAAAAAACCACACAGCACGTGAAGGAGCAGGATCAAAACACACCAGACCTAACAAATGAAGAGGAAATAGGCAGTCTACCTGAAAAAGAATTCAGAATAATGATAGTAAAGATGATCCAAAATCTTGGAAATAGAATAGACAAAATGCAAGAAACATTTAACAAGGATGTAGAAGAACTAAAGAGGAACCAAGCAACGATGAAAAACACAATAAATGAAATTAAAAATACTCTAGATGGGATCAATAGCAGAATAACTGAGGCAGAAGAAGGAATAAGTGACCTGGAAGACAGAATGGTGGAATTCACTGCTGCAGAACAGAGTAAAGAAAAAAGAATGAAAAGAACGGAGGAGAGTCTCAGAGACCTCTGGGACAACATTAAACGCACCAACATTCGAATTATAGGGGCCCCAGAAGAAGAAGAGAAAAAGAAAGGGACTGAGAAAATATTTGAAGAAATTATAGTTGAAAACTTCCCTAATATGGGAAAGGAAATAGTTAATCAAGTCCTGGAAGCACAGAGAGTCCCATACAGGAAAAATCCAAGGAAAAACACGCCAAGACACATACTAATCAAACTATCAAAAATTAAAAATAAAGAAAACATATTAAAAGCAGCAAGGGAAAAACAACAAATAACACACAAGGGAATCCCCATAAGGTTAACAGCTGATCTTTCAGCAGAAACTCTGCAAGCCAGAAGGGAGTGGCAGGATATACTTAAAGTCATGAGGGAGAAAAACCTACAACCAAGGTTACTCTACCCAGCAAGGATCTCATTCAGATTTGATGGAGAAATTAAAAACTTTACAGACAAGCAAAACCTGAGAGAGTTCAGCACCACCAAACCAGCTTTACAACAAATGCTAAAGGAACTTCTCTAGGCAAGGAACACAAGAGAAGGAAAACACCTACAATAACAAACCCAAAGTATTTAAGAAAATGGGAATAGGAACATACATATCGATAATTACCTTAAATGTAAATGGATTAAATGCTCCCACCAAAAGACACAGACTGGCTGAATGGATACAAAAGCAAGACCCATATATATACTGTCTACAAGAGACCCACTTCAGACCTAGAGACACATACAGCCTGAAAGTGAGGGGATGGAAAAAGATATTCCATGCAAATGGAAATCAAAAGAAAGCTGGAGTAGCAATTCTCATATCAGAAAAAATAGACTTTAAAATAAAGACTATTACAAGAGACAAAGAAGGACACTATATAATGATCAAGGGATCAATCCAAGAGGAAGGTATAACAATTGTAAATATTTATGCACCCAACATAGGAGCACCTCAATACATAAGGCAAATACTAACAGCCATAAAAGGGGAAATCGACAGTAACACAATCATAGTAGGGGACTTTAACACCCCACTTTCACCAATGGACAGATCATCCAAAATGAAACTAAATAAGGAAAGTCAAGCTTTAAATGATACATTAAACAAGATGGACTTCATTGATATTTATAGGACATCCCATCCAAAAACAACAGAATACACTTTCTTCTCAAGTGCACATGGAACATTCTCCAGGATAGATTATATCTTGGGTCACAAATCAAGCCTCAGTAAACTTAAGAAAATTGAAATTTTATCAAGTATCTTTTCCAACCACAGCGCTATGAGACTAGATATCAATTACAGGAAAAGATCTGTAAAAAATACAAACACATGGAGGCTACACAATACACTACTTAATAACGAAGTGATCACTGAAGAAATCAAAGGGGAAATCAAAAAATACCTAGAAACAAATGACAATGGAGACACGACGACCCAAAACCTATGGGATGCAGCAAAAGCAGTGCTAAGAGGGAAGTTTATAGCAATACAAGCCTACATCAAGAAACAGGAAACATCTCGAATAAACAACCTAACCTTGCACCTAAAGCAATTAGAGAAAGAAGAGCAAAAAAACCCCAAAGCTAGCAGAAGGAAAGAAATCATAAAGATCAGATCAGAAATAAATGAAAAAGAAATGAAGGAAACAATAGCAAAAATCAATGAAACTAAAAGCTGGTTCTTCGAGAAGATAAACAAAATTGATAAACCATTAGCCAGACTCATCAAGAGAAAAAAGGAGAAGACTCAAATCAATAGAATTAGAAATGAAAAAGGAGAAGTAACCACTGATACTGCAGAAATACAAAGGATCATGGGAGATTACTACAAGCAACTCTATGCCAATGAAATGGACAACCTGGAAGAAATGGACAGATTCTTAGAAATGCACAACCTACCGAGACTGAACCAGGAAGAAATAGAAAATATGAACAGACCAATCACAAGCACTGAAATTGAAACTGTGATTAAAAATCTTCCAACAAACAAAAGCCCAGGACCAGATGGCTTCACAGGCGAATTCTATCAAACATTTAGAGAAAAGCTAACACCTATCCTTCTCAAACTCTTCCAAAATATTGCAGAGGGAGGAACACTCCCCAACTCATTCTACGAGGCCACCATCACCCTGATACCAAAACCAGACAAAGATGTCACAAAGAAAGAAAACTACAGGCCAATATCACTGATGAACATAGATGCAAAAATCCTCAACAAAATACTAGCAAACAGAATCCAACAGCACATTAAAAGGATTATACACCATGATCAAGGGGGGTTTATTTCAGGAATGCAAGGATTCTTCAATATATGCAAATCAATCAACGTGATACATCATATTAACAAATTGAAGGAGAAAAACCATATGATCATCTCAATAGATGCAGAGAAAGCTTTCGACAAAATTCAACACCCATTTATGATAAAAGCCCTGCAGAAAGTAGGCATAGAGGGAACTTTCCTCAACATAATAAAGGCCATATATGACAAACCCACAGCCAACATTGTCCTCAATGGTGAAAAACTGAAACCATTTCCACTAAGATCAGGAACAAGACAAGGTTGCCCACTCTCACCACTATTATTCAACATAGTTTTGGAAGTGTTAGCCACAGCAATCAGAGAAGACAAAGAAATAAAAGGAATCCAAATCGGAAAAGAAGAAGTAAAGCTGTCACTGTTTGCAGATGACATGATACTATACATAGAGAATCCTAAAACTGCCACCAGAAAACTACTAGAGCTAATCAATGAATTTGGTAAAGTAGCAGGATACAAAATTAATGCACAGAAATCTCTTGCATTCCTATATACTAATGATGAAAAATCTGAAAGTGAAATTAAGAAAACACTCCTGTTTACCATTGCAAGAAAAAGAATAAAATATCTAGGAATACACCTACCTAAGGAGACAAAAGACCTGTATGCAGAAAATTATAGGACACTGATGAAAGAAATTAAAGAGGATACAAACAGATGGAGAGATATACCATGTTCTTGGATTGGAAGAATCAACATTGTGAAAATGACTCTACTACCCAAAGCAATCTGCAGATTCAATGCAACCCCTATCAAACTACCACTGGAATTTTTCACAGAACTAGAACAAAAAATTTCACAATTTGTATGGAGACATAAAAGACCCCGAATAGCCAAAGCAATCTTGAGAACGAAAAATGGAGCTGGAGGAATCACGCTCCCTGACTTCAGGCTATATTACAAAGCTACAGTAATCAAGACAGTTTGGTACTGGCACAAAAACAGAAATACAGATCAATGGAACATGATAGAAAGTCCAGAGATAAACCCATGCACATATGCTCACCTTATCTTTGATAAAGGAGGCAAGCATATACAGTGGAGAAAAGACAGCCTCTTCAATAAGTGGTGCTGGGAAAATTGGACAGGTACATGTAAAAGTACGAAATTAGAAGACTCCCTGACACCATACACAAAAATAAACTCAAAATGGATTAAAGACCTAAATGTAAAGCCAGACACTATCAAACTCTTAGAGGAAAACATAGGCAGAACACTCTATGACAGAAATCACAGCAAGATCCTTTTTGACCCAGCTCCTAGAGAAATGGAAATAAAAATACAAATAAACAAATGGGACCTAATGAAACTTAAAAGCTTTTGCACAGCAAAGGAAACCATAAAAAAAACTATACTAAGAAAAAAAAAAAAAAGACAGAACCCTAGGACAAATGGTAAAACCAAAACTATACAGACAAAATCACACAAAGAAGCCTACCCATACACACTTACAAACTGACCAAAAAGATATTTTTTTTAAAAAAAGGAAGAGAGCAACCAAATCAATAAACAAATGTACCAATGATAATAAACTTTAAATACTAAGCTAAGATAAACATAAAACCTGAAACAAATTAGATGCAGAAAGCAAACCCCAAGTCTACAGTTGCTCCCAAAGTCCACCATCTCAATTTTGGGATGATTCGTTGTCTATTCAGGTATCCCATAGATGCAGGGTACATCAGGTTGATTGTGGAGATTTAATCTGCTGCTCCAGAGGCTGCTGGGAGAAATTTCCCTTTGTCTTCTTTGTTTGCACCACTCCTGGGGTTCAGCTTTGGATTTGGCCCTGCCTCTGCATGTAGGTCGCCTGAGGGCATCTCCTCTTCACTCAGATAGGATGGGGATAAAGTAGCAGCTGATTAGGGGGCTCTGGCTCTCTCAGGCTGGGGGGAGTGAGGGGTACGGAATGCGGGATGAGCCTGCGGTGGCAAAGGCTGGCATGACGTTGCAACAGCCTGTGGTGCACCATTTGTTCTCGCGGGGAAGTTGTCCCTGGATCACGGGACCCTGGCAGTGGTGGGCTGCACAGGTTCCCAGGAGGGAGGGTGTGGATAGTGACCTGTGCTTACACACAGGCTTCTTGGTGGCTGCAGCAGCAGCCTTAGCGTTTCATGCCAGTCTCTGGTGTCTGCACTGATAGCCGCTGCTCATGCCCTTCTCTGGAGCTCGTTTAGGCGGTGCTTTGAATCCCCTCTCCTTGTGCACCCTGAAACAATGGTCTCTTGCCTCTTAGGCAGTTCCAGACTTTTTTCCAGACTCCCTCCTGGCTAGCTGTGGTGCACTAGCCCCCTTCAGGCTGTGTTCACCCAGCCAACCCCAGTCCCCTCACTGGGATCTGACCTCCGAAGCTGGAGCCTCAGGTCCCAGCCCCCACCCACCCCAGCAGGTGATCGGACAAGCCTCTCTGGCTGGTGAGTGCTGGTCGGCACAGATCCTCTGTGCAGAAATCTCTCCACTTTGCCCTCTGCACCCCTGTTGCTGCTCTTTCCTCCATGGCTCTGAAGTTTCCCCCCGCCACCCCTCGTCTCTGCCAGTGAAGGGGCCTCCTAGTGTGTGGAAACTTTTCCTCCTTCACAGCTTACTCCGAGAAGTGCAGTTCCTGTCCCTGTTCTTTTCTCTCTGTTTTTTTCTTTTTTCTTTTGCCCTACCCAGGTACGTGGGGAGTTTCTTGCCTTTTGGGAAATCTGAGGTCTTCTGCCAGTGCTCAGTAGGTGTCCTGTAGGAGTTGTTCCACATGTAGATGTATTTCTGATGTATTTGTGGGGAGGAAAGTGATCTCCACGTATTACTCCTCCACTATCTTGAAGGTGTCACTTACTTTGGGTTTTATTGTTCTTCTTTTTCTAGCTCCATTAGGTGTAAGTTTAGGTTGTATATTTGAAATTTTTCTTGTTTCCTGAAGTAAGTTTGTATTGCTATAAATTTCCCTCTTAGAACTGCTTTTGCTTCATCCCATAGGTTTGGGATCATGGTTGTGTGTATAGATGGTTTTACTACTTTTGTCTTTTAACTTCCATACTAGTTTTGTGTGTGGACTATTTCCTACCTTTCCTGTATGTTTGCCTTTACTGGTGAGCTTTTCATTTCATAATTTTCTTGTTTCTAGTTGTGGCCTTTTATTTTTTACTTAGAGAAGTTCATTTAACATTTGTTGTGGAGCTGGTTTAGTGGTGCTGAACTCTTTTAGGTTTTGCTTGTCTAAATATTTTGATCTCTCCTTCAAATCTGAACAAGAGCAATGCTGGGTAGAGAATTCTTGGTTGTAGATTTTCCCCTTTCATCACTTAGATATATCATGCCACTCCCTTCTGTTTTGCAGACTTTCTGCTGAAAAGTTAGCTGATAGACTTATGGGAGTTCCCTTGTGTGTAACTTGTTTTTTTCCCTTGATGCTTTTAATATTCTCCCGTTATTTTTAATTTTTCCATTTTAGTTACAATGTATCTTGCTGTGTTCCTCTCTGGTTTAATCTTGTATGTGACTCTGAGCTTCCTCGAGTTGGATGCTTGTTTCCTTTTCCAAGTTACAGAAGTTTCCGCTATTATGTCTTCAGTTATGTTCTCAGGCCCTTTCTGTCTCTCTTCTCCTTCTGGGACCCTTACAATGCAAATTCTAGTGCACTTGATGTTCTTCCAGGGGTCTTTTAAACTGTCCTCATTTCTTTTCATTCTTTTTTTCTTTTTTCTCTTCAGCATCAGTGATTTCCAATACTCTGTACTCTGGGTCCCTGATCTGCTCCTCTCTATCATTTAGTCTATTGTTGATTTCTTCCAGTGTATTTTTCATTTCAATTCTTGTTTTCTTCATCTCTGTTTGGTTGTTCTTTATATATTCCAACTCTTTGTTAAAAACTTCTAACTTCTCACTCTGTGCATCCATTTTTCTCCCAAGTTCTTTGATCATCTTTATGATCACTACCCTGAACTCTTTCTCATGTAGATTGCCTGTCTCTACTTCACTTAGTTCTTCTTCTAGGGTTTTATCTTGTTCCTTCATTTTGAACATGTTCTTCTGTTGCCTTATTTTGCTTATGCTGCTGTTTTTATTTTTATGTATCTGGTTGGGTGGTTATATTTCCCAAACTTGGAGAAGTGTCCTTCTATAGGAGATGTCCCATGAGTCCCAGTAGCACTCTCCCCTCTCATCACCAGAACTATATGCTCTAAGGATTTCTCCTATGAAGACTGCATGTGTCTTTCTTTTGTGACAGGCTGACCATGTGTGCAGTCTGGTAGGCTTTGTTGGCCTCCAGTCTGGTTGGTTGTCAGGCCCTGCCTCCTGTGGAGGCTGCTGGTTGCTGATTGGTGGGACCGTCACAAGGCAACTTGCTGCTGGACCCCAGGGGGCCCCAGGGCTAGTGCTGGGTAACTGGTGGGCAAAGTCAGGGTCCAGGAGACCCTGGGACTATTGCCCACCCTCTGATGGATGAATCCAGGTATGGGGTTAATGCCAGCCTACTGGTGGGGAAAGTCAGGCCCTAGGGTCTGGTTGTAGGGCCCGGGGTTCCCAGAACTGGTGTGGGATTGCTGGTGGGTGGGGCCAGTTCCTGACAGAGTTGGCTATGGGGTCTGTGTTTTCCCAAAGCTTGTGTTGGCTTATTAGTAGATGGAGCCAGGGCCCAGCCAGTCCCAGGGCAATATCTGGCCTGCTTTGGTAGGCCAAGTCCATAGGCTGTGGGGCTGCATTTTTCTTGCAGCTGTTATCTGCCCACTGGCTGGTGAAGCTGGGCTCAAGGCTAGAGAAGGCTCACTGGTGAACAAGGCTGGGGTCCAGCCAGTCCCAGGGCAGGGTCTGGCCTGCTGGTGGGTAGGCTGCAACTACAGATTGCAGACCTGTGGTTTTCTTGTGGCTGGTGTCTGCCCCCTGGTGGGTAAAGCTAGGCCCAAGGCTAGAGCAGGATCCTTTGAGGGAGGGGCCAGGGCCCAGGGCATTCTGGGGCTTGAGCCTGCCCACTGGTGGGTAGGGAGTTGTATCCTGGGGTCTCTGGCTGGAGAGCTTTGGGGTCCCAGGTCTAGTGCCTATGCACTGATGTGTGGGGTCAGGCCCTGGGTCCTCTGGTGGGCAGGAATGTGTCCAGGGTTTGCAGTGTGTTCAGGGGTTCTTAAGGCAGCCTGTCTGCTCATGGGTGGGGCTATGTCCATGCCCAGTTAATTGCTGGGCCTGAGGCATCCCAACACTGGTGCCTACAGGTTGTTGTGGGGGCGGGGCTGGATTCTGGGGCTAATAAGGTAGAGGGAGGATTTCAAAGTGGTGCTTGCCAGCACCAGTGTCTACGTGGTAGAAGGAGCTCCTAAAAAGGGCTGCTGCCAGTGTCTATGTCCCCAGGTTGAGCTGCAGTTGCCTCCTGCCTCTCCTGGAGACTCCCTAAGATCATTAGGTAGGTCTGACCCAAGCTCCTATCAAAATTACTGCTTCTGACCTGGGTCCCAGAGTGTGTGAGATTTTGTGTTCACCCTTTAAGAGTGAAGTCTCTATTTTCCCCAGCCCTCTGGGACTCCTGAAAGTAAGTCCCTCTGGCTTTTAAAGTCAAATGCTCTAAGGTCTCAAGTTCCTAGTGCAGGACTCCTGGGCTGGGGAGCCCAACCTGTGGTTCAGACCTCTCACACCTTTGGGAGAACCTTTGCAATTATAATTATTCTTCTTTTTGTGGATTTCCCAACCTGGGGTATGGGACTTGACTATGTCATGACTTCACCCCTCCTACCTGTCTAGATGTGGTTCTTTCTTTATATCTTTAGTTGTAGATCTTTTCTGGCAGGTTCCATTCTTTTTCCTTGGTTGTTCTGCAAATAGTTGTGATTTTGGTGTGCTTGTGAGAGACGGTGAGCTCAGGGTCTTTCTACTCCCCCATCGTGCCACCAACCTAAATTGTTTTTTAAATACCCAATTCAAATTTCACCTCTTCTATAAAACCTTTGCTGATCACCCCAGCATGCATTTGTGCAACTTCCAAACTGACAACTGTCCTTTTTATTTGGATTTCACATTCACTGACTTGTCATATTTCTTCCAGTGTTTTCTCAAACAGTCCTTTAAATGTTGCTATTGAGCTTTCATCCATTGGTCCTATCTGCCTCTTCCCTTCATTAATTTGTAAAACTCTAAGACAAGAGCTCCTATTTTATTAATAGTTGTACCCTGACACATTCAGCATAAATCTTGCACATAGTAGAAACTCAATGATTATTTATTGATTTGATTTTTTTAATAGCCTGATAATTTGCACATAAGTTCCATATATTTTCATATAATTGGCCCATGCTCTGCAGTCATTTTAAACAGTAAACTAATAGTGAACATAAGTCATTTGTAGCCTTCATGTCTTTTAAACTTTAACTTAATTTTAAATTTTAACCTTCTATGTATTTGAAAGGTAGTAGACTTTGAAAGCCTTGCACCATTATTGATCTTTTGGACAGTCTCCTCTTTGTCCTTTCTGGTATCTTTTAGTCTTCGTTGTTACAGTGATTTCATCCTTAGATTTACATATGCATCATTGATTCATTCAACATCTCTGGTTCTTCTCCACTGAGGACTAAATAATTTTCAATCTGTCTCTTTCACATATAAGTTATTTTTCCATTTTAGTTCGAGATAAATGCAGACAAAATGGGTAGACTGATGCCATAGACGTCACAAGCCAGGGGATTTTGCACTTGGCAAAACAGCTACAAATCCATATGCCTACTTTGTACCTTTCTTCCCTGCCTTTGTACACCTAAAGCATAGCTGTAGTTCTACTACAAGGACCTAGGTGAAGGATTCTGAGAGGTTGGTGGAGGGAGGATGGAAAAGACAAGTGAGGAAAGAAACAAGTAAAGCAGAATTCAGGTAGCAAGATGAAATGCAGTATTAGAAGGGAAAAGAAGAGGAAACTTTTCTCTTTCATGTTGAATACTTCTCTGGCACTAGTTTTTTTTGTTTTTTTGTTTTAACATCTTTATTGGAGCATAATTGCTTTACAATGGCGTGTTAGTTTCCACTTTATAACAAAGTGAATCAGTTATACATATACATATGTTCCCACATCTCTTCCCTCTTGCGTCTCCCTCCCTCCCACCCTCTCTATCCCACCCCTCTAGGTGGTCACAAAGCACCGAGCTGATTTCCCTGTGCTATGCGGCTGCTTCCCACTAGCTATCTATTTTACATTTGGTAGTGTATATATGTCCATGCCACTCTCTCACTTTGTCACAGCTTACCCTTCACCTTCCCCATATCCTCAAGTCCATTCTCTAGTAGGTCTGTGTCTTTATTCCCGTCTTACCCCTAGGTTCTTCATGACCTTTTTTTTGTTTTCTTAGATTCCATATATATGTGTTAGCATACAGTATTTGTTTTTCTCTTTCTGACTTACTTCACTCTGTATGACAGACTCTAGGTCCATCCACCTCACTACAAATAACTCAATTTCATTTCTTTTTATGGCTGAGTAATATTCCATTGTATATATGTGTCAGGCACTAGTTTTATCTTTTTGTGATGTTCTCATTTTTAGGAAAGGAATTAAATGGGAGAAAACTTTATTCCTCCCTCTACCTACAGAGAAGAAGTTTTCTATTATAGGGAATTCCCTGGAGGTCAAGTGGTTAAGACTCAGCACTTTCACTGCCATGGCCTGGGTTCCATCCCTGGTCAGGGAACTAAGATTCTGCAAGCTGCATGATGTGGCAAAAAAAAAAAGAAAAAGTTTTCTAATATAGCTTTTTCACTCAAAAATGGAGTCCCTTGCTTTCAAAAATGACCAATTTGTCTCTCCTGTAATTTTTTCCAGTTTTATTGAGGTATGATTGATGAATAAACATTGTATATATTTTGGTTGTACAATGTGATGCTTTTCTAAGGTGTACAACATGATGATTTAATATACATATACATTGTTAAATGTTTACCACATTCAAGTTAATTAACACATCCATTACCACACATGGTTACCTTTGTTTAACATCACTAATCATCAGGGAAATGCAAATCAAAACCACAATGTGATACCACCTCACACGTGTTAGAATGGCTATTATCAAAAAGACAAAAGATAACATATTCTGGTGAGGATGTGAAGAAAAGGTAATCCTTGTACACTGTTGGGAATGTGAATTGGCACACCCATAATGGAAAACAGTATAAACGTTTCTTTCCTGTCATTTAACTATTTATTGGTAGTCACAACACAGAAGTACACTAATACCAGTTCTCACAAGGGGCAATGATGATTTCCCTGGGTGACTCCTATTTATCCAGCCGTCCAGACTCCACTCTGGCATTGTAGGACGTAGGCGTGCCTGCAAAATGGCTCTTTAGACATTTTCTCCCTGAGTGGTGTATTTATAACAGCCTGTTCTCAGCTTCAAGTGTGCTGATCTTAATTTCTCAAATACACAGAAACCATGCTCTACCAGTTACGTGGCCTCAGACAAATCATTTCCCCTCTCTGGGCCTCAGAACTTCCATCTATAAAATGAAATGTTTAGACTAGATGAACACTAAGGTACCTTTAATTTCTATCAATCCTTCAGTCAATGGTGTTTGTTGGTATCAATTTTCTCCTTCTCTCTCTCTCTCTCACTCACACACACACACACACCCCAATCCTATTCTTTTATAAAGCTGACACAACATGGTAACAAGGAAAGAACAGCAGATTTGTCCTCAGAAGAGCTCAGTTCCTATCCTAGCTCTGCTATCAAGTAACCTTGGAAGGATGACATCATATCATATATCTGTATTCAATTTTTCAATCTGTAAAAGAGAGATTTCAGCTAAGTAGATTTCTAAAGTTATAATACTTCCCTTCTAGCTCTGAGGATCCTACGTCTCAAAAGTGCAGCACTTTGCAAGCGTCCTTCTGAAGTTCTTAGCTTGTTTATTGGAAAAACTATTTTCTTGGTTACCCAGGCTCTCTCCAGTCAATAACTAAGTCTTCCCAAATATCTCTTGCAAACATCTCCTTCTCTCTATTCTCACATTTACTATCCAGCTTGAGTTCGTCCTTTGCACTGTTGCCAGAGTTATCTTTCTGGAGGACATCTTGAAACATGTTATTCTACTGCTCAAAATCCTTCAATGGCTCCCCATTGCCTCTAATAAAATGATTGCCTCTAATGCAATGATGTTCCCTCTGTCAACCAACATTCTCCCTATAGCAACACTTTTTGCTTGCTGGATTCTATGCATCTTTTAAGATTCAGCTCACATTCTTATTGCCTCCATGAAGCTTTCTCTGATTTCCCAAATATATAAAATATCTTCTGATGCTTTAATCTCACAGTTCTGCTTCTGAATCTCTTTAATGGTACTCATTATAGTCTACTATGTATCAACTCATTGATGCATATTATACTGTCCCTTACTGGACTGCAATTTCATTGAGACCAGGGTCCATGTTTTAGTCACTCCTGTTACTACTCTTACCTTCAGCACAGCATAGCTTGACACAGGGTCCTGCTGCTCTGCACATAATAAGCACACAAAGAAATTTAAAAGTCATGTAACTGACTCCAAACAAAGAACAGAGACAGTTTGAGTACAAATCTGTCCACCAGACCTGTCACAGAGTGGATGAATTATCCCAGCACTCAGAGGAGAGAAAATTCAGACATGCCAAGTCTATACGAAATCCAAGACCTGCACTGTGGGGTACTAAAAAGTAAGCTAATGTACTGAGACCTCATGGGCAAGGAACTTTACAAATTCACAAGTCACCCAAGAAGTGAATAACAAAAGTGGAAAGTGAGTTTCATTCCCATCAACATAAAGTAAGATGTCTCCTGACAGTTACCTTCTGAATGGTAAAGTCCAGAAGCAATGTCAATCATTTAATTACACCTGAAGCAAAACTGAAAAATAAGCAATCAAGAACATAGATACTAACCAAAAACTCATAGCACCAGACTGACTTAATCATTTTACATTGGAACAAATTAAAATCACTATAAAATGAAGGCCCTCATCAGGCATCCTTGATTTTAGGAAAAGCAGTCAACATGTGCTTACTTGGTTGTTGGTTGGGACACAGTTGGCCTCAGGGCTGATTTGCATGCATAGAGGAATGAGAAGGGATGTTCCGATGATGGTTTCAGGAAGCACAGGGTCGAATATTGGTCAGGGATCATTGCCCACTTGTAAAGAAATATATAAATATTTAGTGCACAAAAGAATTTCTCCAAATCCCAATATGGCCACATTAGTTGAGGGTAACAGCAAATAAAGCCATTCAAAGGCCACTGCTGCCTGGGGCCAGAACTGTGGAGTTGAGTGAATTAGTATTCATTGGCCATGCAATACTGTTTTCTATGCCTCTATCTTTTTGTGCTATCTGTCCCTTTTCCACAGCTCCCCAAGTGCTTTACGGCTTCACACTGTCTCATGGTGACCCAGGATCCCCTTCTGTGACCTTTTCCCCTAAGACTGGGAGCCCTAGACTTCCCTCTTCCCCCTCTGAACTCAAAAGTTGTCCTGCTCTGTCTCCTTTTCACCACAGTACTCAGCTCTCAAATGGTTCCATGTATCTGAGAGTACACAATGAGATGCTGAGAACTTACAACAGCATGAGTTAGTTAACTCTTCCAAGAAGATCAGTGTGTTAACACAAAATAACAAAATCCAAAAATGTGAACTTCTAGTGGTTGTGGGTTTTTCAAGCACAACAGCAAGCTAGAAGAGTGATTTTTCCTCTTAAAACAAGAGAACTTAAAGACATGAGTCCCAGTGCTGGCTCTGCTGCTAGTAGACAATGTGGTTTTGTACAAGTCACTTGGTTTCTCTGAGCGTCAGGTTTCCTCTCTGAAAATTGGAATGGATTATCTAGATTCTTTTCAGTTCTAATAATCTGTACTCAGTAAATCTCAGCACATTTACTACTCTACTTATTCTACCTCTGCATAAAGTTGGTCCTGGTTGTTACCAATCACACTAATAGAGAGAGAGAAGCCTGTATTTTCTATGTTCCATGTCACTGCTACCAAACATATTTGACTCAACTCAGTAGAACTAAATCTACTCTAATGGACACTAAGTAAAAGATATTGGCTAAAGTAGTATGAGATTTCATCTGCACAATAGGAGGATATACCTACAAAAGCGTACATGTGGGATAAGATGTCTCTGACCTACAAAGGGAAGAATATTGGACTTAAACTCAAGCAACCTGGATTCAAATCCTAGGTCTATGACTTAGTAGTTCTGTGATTAGCTCTAGGCAAGTCTCTTAACTTCTCGAACATCAATTTCCATGTTTTCTAAAACAAAGACTAGATATTCTTAGTTTCCAAGTCTGAGGGTTGCTGCAAGTGTTAAATGAGAAAATGTACATGCAGTATTTGACACAGAGTCTGGAAAATAGGAGGGTCTCTGTTCACATTACTGGAAACTGGATTGGAAACACGAATTGCTCAAGCTTTCATCTGAGAAAAACTTTGATGTAAATTAAATAAGTATAATGTCCTCAAGGTTCATCCATGGTGCATCATAGGGCAGGACTTCTTTGATTTTTAAGGCTGAATAATATTCCATTGTATGTATATACCACATTTTCTTTATCCATTAATTTGTCAATGTAAATTTAGGCTATTTCCAAATAGCCCAAATCATTCCACTCATATGAGGCATCTAAAAGAGTCAAACTCCTAGAAGCAGACAGTAGAATGGTGGTTGCCAGGGTTAGGGGGCAGGAAATAGGGAGATGTCTTTAAGAGGGTATAAAGTTTCAGTTACACAAAGTGAAAAAGTTCTATAGATCTGTTGAACAACACTGTGCTTATAGTTCACAATACTGTATTGTACACTTAAAAATGTGCTAAGGAGAGACCTTCAAGATGGTGGAAGAGTAAGACGTGGAGATATCTTCCTCCCCACAAATACAGCAGAAATACATCTACATGTGGAAAAACTCCTACAGAACACCTACTGAGCGCTGGCAGAAGACCTCAGACTTCCCAAAAGGCAAGAAACATCCCACATACCTGGGTAGGGCAAAAGAAAAACCAGAGACAAAAGAATAAGGACGGGACTTGCACCACTGGGAGGGAGCTGTGAAGGAGGAAAAGTTTCCACACATTAGTAGCCCCTTCACTGGCAGAGACGAGGGGTGGCAGGTGGGAAGCTTCAGAGCCACGGAGGAGAGCGCAGCAACAGGGATACAGAGGGCAAAGTGGAGAGATTCCCACACAGAGGATCTGTGCTGACCAGCACTCACCAGCCGGAGAGGCTTGTCTGCTCACCCACCAGGGCGGGTCGGGGCTGGGAGCTGAGGCTCGGGCATCAGAGGTCAGATCCCAGGGAGAAGACTGGGGTTGGCTGCGTGAACACAGCCTGAAGGGGGCTAGTGCGCCACAGCTAGCCGGGAGGGAGTCTGGGAAAAAGTCTGGAACTGCCAAAGAAGAAAGAGACCATTGTTTCGGGGTGCGTGTGAAGAGTGGATTCATAGCACCGCCTAAACGAGCTCCAGAGAAGGGCGCAAGCCACAGCTATCAGTGCGGACACCAGAGGCGGGCATGAAATGCTAAGGCTGCTGCTGCAGCCACCAAGAGGCCCGTGGGCAATCACAGGTCACTATCCACACTTCCCCTCCAGGGTGCTTGTGCAGCCTGCCGCTGCCAGGATCCTGTGATCCAGGGACAATTTCTCTAGGAGAACACATGGTGCGGCTCAGGCTGTTGCAATGTCACGCCAGCCTCTGCAGCCACAGGCTTGCCCCGCATTCCATACCCATCCCTCCCCCTGGCCTGAATGAGCCAGAGCCCCCGAATCAGCTGCTACTTTAATCCCGTCCTGTCGGAGCAAAGAACAGACACCCTCAGGAGACCTACATGCAGACGCAAGGCCAAATCGAAAGCTGAAACACAGGAGCTGTGCGAACACAGAAGAGAAAGGGAAATTTCAGCCACCAGCCGTGGATTAAACCTCCACAATCAACTTGATGTACCCTTCATCTGTGGAATACCTGAAAAGAAAACGAATCAGCCCAAAATTGAGGAAGTGGACTTTGAGAGCAATGGAATATATATTTTTTTCCTTTTTCTCTTTTTGAGTGTATATGTGTATGCTTCTTTGTGTGACTTTCTCTGTATAGCTTTGCTTTTACCATTTGTCCTAGGGTTCTTTCAGTCCAATATTTGATTTTCTTTTTGTATAGTTTTTAACACTTGTTATCATTGGTGGATTTCTTTTTTGGTTTGGTTGCTCTCTTCTTTCTTTTTTTCTTTCTTTTTGTTACATTTTAATTTTTTTATTTTAATAACTTTTTCTTTTCTTCTCTTTCTTTCTTTCTTTTTTTCTCACTTTTCTGCTGAGCTGTGTGGCTGACAGGGTCTTGGTGCACTGGCTGGGTGTCAAGCCTCTACCTCTGAGATGGGAGAGCCAAGTTCAGGACATCGGTCCACCAGAGACCTCCCAGCTCCATGTAATATCAAATGGCAAAAGCTCTCCCAGAGATCTCCATCTCAAGGCAAAGACCCAGATCCACTCAATGACCAGCAAGCTACATTGCTGGACACCCTATGCCAACCAACTAGCAAGACAGGAACACAAACTCACCCATTAGAAGAGAGGCTGTCTAAAATCATAATGAGGTCACAGACACCCCAAAACACACCACTGGACGTGGTCTTGCCTACAAGAAAAACAAGATTCAGCCTCATCCACCAGAACACAGGCACTAGTCCCCTCCACCAGGAAGCCTACACAACCCACTGAACCAATCTTAGCCACTGGGGGCAGACACCAAAAACAACAGGAACTACGAAACTGCAGCCTACAAAAAGGAGACCCCAAGCACAGTAAGTTAAGCAAAATGAGAAGACAGAGAAACACACAGCAGATGAAGGAGCAAGGTAAAAACCCACCAGACCAAACAAATGAAGAGGAAATAGGCAGTCTACCTGAAAAATATTTAAGAGTAATGATAGTAAAGATGATCCAAAATCTTTGAAATAGAATGGAGAAAATACAAGAAACGTTTAAGAAGGGCCTAGAGGAACTAAAGTGGAACAAACAATGATGAAAATCAAAATAAATGAAAATAAAAATTCTCTAAAAGGAATCAGTAGCAGAATAACAGAGGCAGGAGAACAGATAAGTGACCTGGAAGATAAAATAGTGGAAATAACTACTGCAGAGCAGAATAAAGAGAAAAGAATGAAAAGAATTGAGGGCAGTCTCAGAGACGTCTGGGACAACATTAAATGCACCAACATACAAATTATAGGGGTCCCAGAAGAAGAAGAGAAAAAGAAAGGGACTGAGAAAATATTTGAAGAGATTATAGTTGAAAACTTCTGTAACATAGGAAAGGAAATAGTTAATCAAGTCCAGGATGCGCAGAGAGTCCGATACAGGATAAATCCAAGAGGAAACATGCCAGGACACATAATAATCAAACTATCAAACATTAAATACAAAGAAAAAATATCAAAAGCAGCAAGGGAAAAATAACATACAAGGGAATCCCCATAAGGTTAACAGGTGATCTTTCAGCAGAAACACTGCAAGCCAGAAGGGAGTGGCAGGACATTTTTAAAGTGATGAAAGGGAAAATCTTACAACAAAGAGTACTCTACCCAGCAAGCATGTCATTCAGATTTGATGGAGAAATCAAAACATTTACAGACAAACAAAAGCTAACAGAATTCAACACAAACAAACCAGCATTACAAAAAATGCTAAAGGAACTTCTCTAGGCAGGAAACACAAGAGAAGAAAAAGACCTACAATAACAAACCCAAAACAATTAAGAAAATGGTAATAGAAATATACATATCGATAATAACCTTAAATGTAAGTGGATTAAATGCTCCAACCAAGACATAGACTGGCTGAATAGATACAAAAACAAGACCTGTATATACACTGTCTACAAGAGACCCACTTCAGACCTAGGGACACAAACAGACTGAAAGTGATGGGGTGGAAAAAGATATTCCATGCAAATGGAAATCAAAAGAAAGCTGGAGCAGCAACTTTCATATCAGACAAAATACACTTTAAAACAAAGACTATTATAAGAGACAAAAAATGACACTACATAAGGATCAAGGGATCAATCCAAGAACAAGATACAAAAATTGTAAATATTTATGCACCCAACTTAGGAGCACTGCAATACAGAAGGCAAATGCTAACAGCAATAAAAGGGGAAATTGACAGTAACACAATCATAGTAGGGGACTTTAAAACCCCACTTTCACCAATGGACAGATCTTCCAAAATGAAAATAAATAAGGACACACAAGCTTTAAATGATACATTAAACAAGATGGACTTAATTGATATTTATAGGACATTCCATCCAAAAACAGCAGAATACACTTTCTTCTCAAGTGCTCATGGAACATTCTCCAGGATAGATCATATCTTTGGTCACAAAGCAAGCCTTGGTAAATTTAAGAAAATTGAAATCGTATCAAGTATCTTTTCTAACCACAACGCTAAGACACAAGATATCAATTACAGGGAAAAATCTGTAAAAAATACAAACACATGGAGGTTAAACAATACACTATTTAATAACCAACAGATCACTGAAGAAATCAAAAAATTCCTAGAAACAAATGACAATGAAAACACGATGATCCAAAACCTATGGGATGCAGCAAAAGCAGTTCTAAGAGGGAAGTTTATAGCAATACAATCCTACCACACGAAACAAGAAACATCTCAAATAAACAACCTAAACTTACACCTAAAGCAATTAGAGAAAGATGAACAAAAACCCCCAAAGTTAGCAGAAGAAAAGAAATCATAAAGATCAGATCAGAAATAAATGAAAAAGAAATGAAGGAAATAATAGCAATGATCAATAAAACTAAAAGCTGGTTCTTTGAGAAGATAAACAAAATTGACAAACCATTAGCCAGACTCATAAAGAAAAAAAGGGAGAAGACTCAAATCAATAGAATTAGAAATGAAAAAGGAGAAGTAACGACTGACACTGCAGAAATACAAAGGATCATGAGAGATTACTACAAGCAACTATACGCCAATAAAATGGACAACCTGGAAGAAATGGACACATTCTTAGAAAACCACAACCTTCCGAGACTGAACCAAGAAGAAATAGAAAATATAAACAGACCAATCACAAGCACTAAAATTGAGAGTGTGATTAAAAATCTTCCAACAAACAAGAGCCCAGGGCCATATGTCTTCACAGGTGAATTCTATTAAATATTTAGAGAAGAGCTAACACCTGTACTTCTCAAACTCTTCCAAAATATTACAGAGGGAGCAACACTCCCAAACTCATTCTACCAGGCCACCATCACCCTGATACCAAAACCTGACAAAGATGCCCCCAAAAAAAGAAAACTACAGACCAATAGGACTGATGAACATCGATGCAAAAATCCTCAACAAGATACTAGCCAACAGAATCCTACATCACATTAAAAGCATCATACACTATGATCAAGTGGGGTTTATCCCAGGAATGCAAGGATTCTTCAATGTACACAAATCAATCACTGTGATAAACCATATTAACAAATTGAAGGAGAAAATCAATATGGCCATCTACATAAATGCAGAAAACGTTTTTGACAAAACTCAACACCCATTTATGATAAAAACCCTCCAGAAAGTAGACATAGAGGGAACTTACCTCAACATATTAAGGGCCATATATGACAAACCCACAGCCAACATTGTTCTCAATGGTGAAAATTGAAACCATTTCTACTAAGATCAGGAACAAGGCAAGGTTGCCCAGTCTCACCACTGTTATTCAACATAGTTTTGGAAGTTTTAGCCACAGCAATCAGAGAAGAAAATGAAATAAAAGGAATCCTAATAGGAAAAGAAGAAGTAAAGCTGTCACTGTTTGCAGAAGACATGATACTATACATAAAGAATGCTAAGGACTCTACCAAAAAACTACTACAGCTCATCAATGAATGTGGTAAAGTAGCAAGATACAAAATCAATGAACAGAAATCTCTTGCATCCTATACACTAATGATGAAAAATCTGAAAGAGAAATTAAGGAAACACTTCCATTTACAATTGCAACAAAAAGAATAAAACACCTAGGAATAAACCTACCTAAGGAGACAAAAGAGTTGTATGCAGAAAACTATAAGACACTGATGAAAGAAATTAAGGTGGATACAAACAGATGGAGAGCTATACCATATTCTTGGATTGGAAGAATCAACATTGTGAAAATGATTATATTACCCAAAGCAATCTACAGATTCAATGCAATCCCCATCAAAACACCAATGGCATTTTTCACAGAACCAGAACAAAAAACTTCACAATTTGTATGGAAACAGAAAAGACCCCGAATAGCCAAAGCAATCTTGAGAAAGAAAAACGGAGCTGGAGGAATCAGGCTCCCTGACTTCAGACTATACTACAAAGCTACAGTAATCAAGACAGTATGATACTGGCACAAAAACAGAAATATAGATCAATGGAACAGGATAGAAAGCCCAGAGATAAACCCACGCACATGTGGTCACCTTATTTTTGATAAAAGAGGCAAGAATATACAATGAAGAAAAGACAGCCTCTTCAATAAGTGGTGCTGGGAAAACTGGACATCTACATGTAAAAGAATGAAAGTAGAACACTCCCTAACACCATACACAAAGCTAAACTCAAAATGGTTTAAAGACCTAAATGTAAGGCTAGACACTATAAAACTCTTAGAGGAAAACATAGGCAGAACACTCTATGACATAAATCACAGCAAGATCCTTTTTAACCTCCCTCTTAGAGAAATGGAAATAAAAGCAAAAATAAACAAATGAGACCTAATGAATCTTAAAAGCTTTTGCACAGCTAAGGAAACCATAAACAAGACGAAAAGACAACCCTCAGAATGGGAGATAATATTTGCAAATGAAGCAACTTACAAAGGACTAATCTCCAAAATTTACAAGTAGCTCATGCAGCTCAATATCAAAAAAGCAAACAACCCAATCCAAAAATGGGCAGAAGACCTAATAGACATTTCTCCAAAGAAGATATACAGATCGCCAACAAATACATGAAAGAATGCTCAACATCTTTAATCAGTAGAGAAATGCAAATCAAAACTACAGTGAGGTATCACCTCACACCAGGCAGAATGGCCATCATCAAAAAATCTAGAAACAATAAATGCTGGAAAGGGTGTGGAGAAAAGGGAACCCACTTGCACTGTTGGTGAGAATGTAAATTGATACAGCCACTATGGAGAACAGTATGGAGGTTCCTTAAAAAACTACAAATAGAACTACCATACGACCCAGCAATCCCACTACTGGGCATATACCCTGAGAAAACCATAGGTCAAAAAGTGTCATGTACCACAATGTTCATTGCAGCTCTATTTACAATAGCCAGGACATGGAAGCAACCTAAATGTCCATCGACAGATGAATGGATAAAGAAGATGTGGCACATATATACAATGGAATATTACTCAGCCGTAAAAAGAAATGAAATGGAGGTATTTGTAATGAGGTGGATGGAGTTAGAGTCTGTCATACAGAGTGAAGTAAGTCAGAAAGAGAAAAACAAATACAGTATGCTAACACATATATACGGAATCTAAGGAAAAAAAAAAAAAAAGGCCATGAAGAACCTAGTGGCAAGACGGGAATAAAGACACAGACCTACTAGAGAATGGACTTGAGGATATGGGGAGGGGGTGGGGTGAGATGTGACAGGGTAAGAGAGTGTCATGGACATATATACACTACCAAATGTAAAATAGCTAGCTAGTGGGAAGCAGCCGCATAGCACAGGGAGATCAGCTCGGTGCTTTGTGATCACCTAGAGGGGTGGGATGGGGAGGGTGGGAGGGAGGGAGATGCAAGAGGGAAGAGAAATGGGAACATATTGTATATGTATAACTGATTCACTTTGTTATAAAGCAGAAGCTAACACACTATTGTAAGGCAATTATACTTCAATAAAGATGTTAAAAAAAAAAAAAAAAAAAAAAAAAAAAGAAATATACATATCGATAATAACCTTAAATGTAAGTGGATTAAATGCTCCAACCAAGACATAGACTGGCTGAATAGATACAAAAACAAGACCTGTATATACACTGTCTACAAGAGACCCACTTCAGACCTAGGGACACAAACAGACTGAAAGTGATGGGGTGGAAAAAGATATTCCATGCAAATGGAAATCAAAAGAAAGCTGGAGCAGCAACTTTCATATCAGACAAAATACACTTTAAAACAAAGACTATTATAAGAGACAAAAAATGACACTACATAAGGATCAAGGGATCAATCCAAGAACAAGATACAAAAATTGTAAATATTTATGCACCCAACTTAGGAGCACTGCAATACAGAAGGCAAATGCTAACAGCAATAAAAGGGGAAATTGACAGTAACACAATCATAGTAGGGGACTTTAAAACCCCACTTTCACCAATGGACAGATCTTCCAAAATGAAAATAAATAAGGACACACAAGCTTTAAATGATACATTAAACAAGATGGACTTAATTGATATTTATAGGACATTCCATCCAAAAACAGCAGAATACACTTTCTTCTCAAGTGCTCATGGAACATTCTCCAGGATAGATCATATCTTTGGTCACAAAGCAAGCCTTGGTAAATTTAAGAAAATTGAAATCGTATCAAGTATCTTTTCTAACCACAACGCTAAGACACAAGATATCAATTACAGGGAAAAATCTGTAAAAAATACAAACACATGGAGGTTAAACAATACACTATTTAATAACCAACAGATCACTGAAGAAATCAAAAAATTCCTAGAAACAAATGACAATGAAAACACGATGATCCAAAACCTATGGGATGCAGCAAAAGCAGTTCTAAGAGGGAAGTTTATAGCAATACAATCCTACCACACGAAACAAGAAACATCTCAAATAAACAACCTAAACTTACACCTAAAGCAATTAGAGAAAGATGAACAAAAACCCCCAAAGTTAGCAGAAGAAAAGAAATCATAAAGATCAGATCAGAAATAAATGAAAAAGAAATGAAGGAAATAATAGCAATGATCAATAAAACTAAAAGCTGGTTCTTTGAGAAGATAAACAAAATTGACAAACCATTAGCCAGACTCATAAAGAAAAAAAGGGAGAAGACTCAAATCAATAGAATTAGAAATGAAAAAGGAGAAGTAACGACTGACACTGCAGAAATACAAAGGATCATGAGAGATTACTACAAGCAACTATACGCCAATAAAATGGACAACCTGGAAGAAATGGACACATTCTTAGAAAACCACAACCTTCCGAGACTGAACCAAGAAGAAATAGAAAATATAAACAGACCAATCACAAGCACTAAAATTGAGAGTGTGATTAAAAATCTTCCAACAAACAAGAGCCCAGGGCCATATGTCTTCACAGGTGAATTCTATTAAATATTTAGAGAAGAGCTAACACCTGTACTTCTCAAACTCTTCCAAAATATTACAGAGGGAGCAACACTCCCAAACTCATTCTACCAGGCCACCATCACCCTGATACCAAAACCTGACAAAGATGCCCCCAAAAAAAGAAAACTACAGACCAATAGGACTGATGAACATCGATGCAAAAATCCTCAACAAGATACTAGCCAACAGAATCCTACATCACATTAAAAGCATCATACACTATGATCAAGTGGGGTTTATCCCAGGAATGCAAGGATTCTTCAATGTACACAAATCAATCACTGTGATAAACCATATTAACAAATTGAAGGAGAAAATCAATATGGCCATCTACATAAATGCAGAAAACGTTTTTGACAAAACTCAACACCCATTTATGATAAAAACCCTCCAGAAAGTAGACATAGAGGGAACTTACCTCAACATATTAAGGGCCATATATGACAAACCCACAGCCAACATTGTTCTCAATGGTGAAAATTGAAACCATTTCTACTAAGATCAGGAACAAGGCAAGGTTGCCCAGTCTCACCACTGTTATTCAACATAGTTTTGGAAGTTTTAGCCACAGCAATCAGAGAAGAAAATGAAATAAAAGGAATCCTAATAGGAAAAGAAGAAGTAAAGCTGTCACTGTTTGCAGAAGACATGATACTATACATAAAGAATGCTAAGGACTCTACCAAAAAACTACTACAGCTCATCAATGAATGTGGTAAAGTAGCAAGATACAAAATCAATGAACAGAAATCTCTTGCATCCTATACACTAATGATGAAAAATCTGAAAGAGAAATTAAGGAAACACTTCCATTTACAATTGCAACAAAAAGAATAAAACACCTAGGAATAAACCTACCTAAGGAGACAAAAGAGTTGTATGCAGAAAACTATAAGACACTGATGAAAGAAATTAAGGTGGATACAAACAGATGGAGAGCTATACCATATTCTTGGATTGGAAGAATCAACATTGTGAAAATGATTATATTACCCAAAGCAATCTACAGATTCAATGCAATCCCCATCAAAACACCAATGGCATTTTTCACAGAACCAGAACAAAAAACTTCACAATTTGTATGGAAACAGAAAAGACCCCGAATAGCCAAAGCAATCTTGAGAAAGAAAAACGGAGCTGGAGGAATCAGGCTCCCTGACTTCAGACTATACTACAAAGCTACAGTAATCAAGACAGTATGATACTGGCACAAAAACAGAAATATAGATCAATGGAACAGGATAGAAAGCCCAGAGATAAACCCACGCACATGTGGTCACCTTATTTTTGATAAAAGAGGCAAGAATATACAATGAAGAAAAGACAGCCTCTTCAATAAGTGGTGCTGGGAAAACTGGACATCTACATGTAAAAGAATGAAAGTAGAACACTCCCTAACACCATACACAAAGCTAAACTCAAAATGGTTTAAAGACCTAAATGTAAGGCTAGACACTATAAAACTCTTAGAGGAAAACATAGGCAGAACACTCTATGACATAAATCACAGCAAGATCCTTTTTAACCTCCCTCTTAGAGAAATGGAAATAAAAGCAAAAATAAACAAATGAGACCTAATGAATCTTAAAAGCTTTTGCACAGCTAAGGAAACCATAAACAAGACGAAAAGACAACCCTCAGAATGGGAGATAATATTTGCAAATGAAGCAACTTACAAAGGACTAATCTCCAAAATTTACAAGTAGCTCATGCAGCTCAATATCAAAAAAGCAAACAACCCAATCCAAAAATGGGCAGAAGACCTAATAGACATTTCTCCAAAGAAGATATACAGATCGCCAACAAATACATGAAAGAATGCTCAACATCTTTAATCAGTAGAGAAATGCAAGTCAAAACTACAGTGAGGTATCACCTCACACCAGGCAGAATGGCCATCATCAAAAAATCTAGAAACAATAAATGCTGGAAAGGGTGTGGAGAAAAGGGAACCCACTTGCACTGTTGGTGAGAATGTAAATTGATACAGCCACTATGGAGAACAGTATGGAGGTTCCTTAAAAAACTACAAATAGAACTACCATACGACCCAGCAATCCCACTACTGGGCATATACCCTGAGAAAACCATAGGTCAAAAAGTGTCATGTACCACAATGTTCATTGCAGCTCTATTTACAATAGCCAGGACATGGAAGCAACCTAAATGTCCATCGACAGATGAATGGATAAAGAAGATGTGGCACATATATACAATGGAATATTACTCAGCCGTAAAAAGAAATGAAATGGAGGTATTTGTAATGAGGTGGATGGAGTTAGAGTCTGTCATACAGAGTGAAGTAAGTCAGAAAGAGAAAAACAAATACAGTATGCTAACACATATATACGGAATCTAAGGAAAAAAAAAAAAAAAAAAGGCCATGAAGAACCTAGTGGCAAGACGGGAATAAAGACACAGACCTACTAGAGAATGGACTTGAGGATATGGGGAGGGGGTGGGGTGAGATGTGACAGGGTAAGAGAGTGTCATGGACATATATACACTACCAAATGTAAAATAGCTAGCTAGTGGGAAGCAGCCGCATAGCACAGGGAGATCAGCTCGGTGCTTTGTGATCACCTAGAGGGGTGGGATGGGGAGGGTGGGAGGGAGGGAGATGCAAGAGGGAAGAGAAATGGGAACATATTGTATATGTATAACTGATTCACTTTGTTATAAAGCAGAAGCTAACACACTATTGTAAGGCAATTATACTTCAATAAAGATGTTAAAAAAAAAAAAAAAAAAAAAAAAAAGAAATATACATATCGATAATAACCTTAAATGTAAGTGGATTAAATGCTCCAACCAAGACATAGACTGGCTGAATAGATACAAAAACAAGACCTGTATATACACTGTCTACAAGAGACCCACTTCAGACCTAGGGACACAAACAGACTGAAAGTGATGGGGTGGAAAAAGATATTCCATGCAAATGGAAATCAAAAGAAAGCTGGAGCAGCAACTTTCATATCAGGCAAAATACACTTTAAAACAAAGACTATTATAAGAGACAAAAAATGACACTACATAAGGATCAAGGGATCAATCCAAGAACAAGATACAAAAATTGTAAATATTTATGCACCCAACTTAGGAGCACTGCAATACAGAAGGCAAATGCTAACAGCAATAAAAGGGGAAATTGACAGTAACACAATCATAGTAGGGGACTTTAAAACCCCACTTTCACCAATGGACAGATCTTCCAAAATGAAAATAAATAAGGACACACAAGCTTTAAATGATACATTAAACAAGATGGACTTAATTGATATTTATAGGACATTCCATCCAAAAACAGCAGAATACACTTTCTTCTCAAGTGCTCATGGAACATTCTCCAGGATAGATCATATCTTTGGTCACAAAGCAAGCCTTGGTAAATTTAAGAAAATTGAAATCGTATCAAGTATCTTTTCTAACCACAACGCTAAGACACAAGATATCAATTACAGGGAAAAATCTGTAAAAAATACAAACACATGGAGGTTAAACAATACACTATTTAATAACCAACAGATCACTGAAGAAATCAAAAAATTCCTAGAAACAAATGACAATGAAAACACGATGATCCAAAACCTATGGGATGCAGCAAAAGCAGTTCTAAGAGGGAAGTTTATAGCAATACAATCCTACCACACGAAACAAGAAACATCTCAAATAAACAACCTAAACTTACACCTAAAGCAATTAGAGAAAGATGAACAAAAACCCCCAAAGTTAGCAGAAGAAAAGAAATCATAAAGATCAGATCAGAAATAAATGAAAAAGAAATGAAGGAAATAATAGCAATGATCAATAAAACTAAAAGCTGGTTCTTTGAGAAGATAAACAAAATTGACAAACCATTAGCCAGACTCATAAAGAAAAAAAGGGAGAAGACTCAAATCAATAGAATTAGAAATGAAAAAGGAGAAGTAACGACTGACACTGCAGAAATACAAAGGATCATGAGAGATTACTACAAGCAACTATACGCCAATAAAATGGACAACCTGGAAGAAATGGACACATTCTTAGAAAACCACAACCTTCCGAGACTGAACCAAGAAGAAATAGAAAATATAAACAGACCAATCACAAGCACTAAAATTGAGAGTGTGATTAAAAATCTTCCAACAAACAAGAGCCCAGGGCCATATGTCTTCACAGGTGAATTCTATTAAATATTTAGAGAAGAGCTAACACCTGTACTTCTCAAACTCTTCCAAAATATTACAGAGGGAGCAACACTCCCAAACTCATTCTACCAGGCCACCATCACCCTGATACCAAAACCTGACAAAGATGCCCCCAAAAAAAGAAAACTACAGACCAATAGGACTGATGAACATCGATGCAAAAATCCTCAACAAGATACTAGCCAACAGAATCCTACATCACATTAAAAGCATCATACACTATGATCAAGTGGGGTTTATCCCAGGAATGCAAGGATTCTTCAATGTACACAAATCAATCACTGTGATAAACCATATTAACAAATTGAAGGAGAAAATCAATATGGCCATCTACATAAATGCAGAAAACGTTTTTGACAAAACTCAACACCCATTTATGATAAAAACCCTCCAGAAAGTAGACATAGAGGGAACTTACCTCAACATATTAAGGGCCATATATGACAAACCCACAGCCAACATTGTTCTCAATGGTGAAAATTGAAACCATTTCTACTAAGATCAGGAACAAGGCAAGGTTGCCCAGTCTCACCACTGTTATTCAACATAGTTTTGGAAGTTTTAGCCACAGCAATCAGAGAAGAAAATGAAATAAAAGGAATCCTAATAGGAAAAGAAGAAGTAAAGCTGTCACTGTTTGCAGAAGACATGATACTATACATAAAGAATGCTAAGGACTCTACCAAAAAACTACTACAGCTCATCAATGAATGTGGTAAAGTAGCAAGATACAAAATCAATGAACAGAAATCTCTTGCATCCTATACACTAATGATGAAAAATCTGAAAGAGAAATTAAGGAAACACTTCCATTTACAATTGCAACAAAAAGAATAAAACACCTAGGAATAAACCTACCTAAGGAGACAAAAGAGTTGTATGCAGAAAACTATAAGACACTGATGAAAGAAATTAAGGTGGATACAAACAGATGGAGAGCTATACCATATTCTTGGATTGGAAGAATCAACATTGTGAAAATGATTATATTACCCAAAGCAATCTACAGATTCAATGCAATCCCCATCAAAACACCAATGGCATTTTTCACAGAACCAGAACAAAAAACTTCACAATTTGTATGGAAACAGAAAAGACCCCGAATAGCCAAAGCAATCTTGAGAAAGAAAAACGGAGCTGGAGGAATCAGGCTCCCTGACTTCAGACTATACTACAAAGCTACAGTAATCAAGACAGTATGATACTGGCACAAAAACAGAAATATAGATCAATGGAACAGGATAGAAAGCCCAGAGATAAACCCACGCACATGTGGTCACCTTATTTTTGATAAAAGAGGCAAGAATATACAATGAAGAAAAGACAGCCTCTTCAATAAGTGGTGCTGGGAAAACTGGACATCTACATGTAAAAGAATGAAAGTAGAACACTCCCTAACACCATACACAAAGCTAAACTCAAAATGGTTTAAAGACCTAAATGTAAGGCTAGACACTATAAAACTCTTAGAGGAAAACATAGGCAGAACACTCTATGACATAAATCACAGCAAGATCCTTTTTAACCTCCCTCTTAGAGAAATGGAAATAAAAGCAAAAATAAACAAATGAGACCTAATGAATCTTAAAAGCTTTTGCACAGCTAAGGAAACCATAAACAAGACGAAAAGACAACCCTCAGAATGGGAGATAATATTTGCAAATGAAGCAACTTACAAAGGACTAATCTCCAAAATTTACAAGTAGCTCATGCAGCTCAATATCAAAAAAGCAAACAACCCAATCCAAAAATGGGCAGAAGACCTAATAGACATTTCTCCAAAGAAGATATACAGATCGCCAACAAATACATGAAAGAATGCTCAACATCTTTAATCAGTAGAGAAATGCAAATCAAAACTACAGTGAGGTATCACCTCACACCAGGCAGAATGGCCATCATCAAAAAATCTAGAAACAATAAATGCTGGAAAGGGTGTGGAGAAAAGGGAACCCACTTGCACTGTTGGTGAGAATGTAAATTGATACAGCCACTATGGAGAACAGTATGGAGGTTCCTTAAAAAACTACAAATAGAACTACCATACGACCCAGCAATCCCACTACTGGGCATATACCCTGAGAAAACCATAGGTCAAAAAGTGTCATGTACCACAATGTTCATTGCAGCTCTATTTACAATAGCCAGGACATGGAAGCAACCTAAATGTCCATCGACAGATGAATGGATAAAGAAGATGTGGCACATATATACAATGGAATATTACTCAGCCGTAAAAAGAAATGAAATGGAGGTATTTGTAATGAGGTGGATGGAGTTAGAGTCTGTCATACAGAGTGAAGTAAGTCAGAAAGAGAAAAACAAATACAGTATGCTAACACATATATACGGAATCTAAGGAAAAAAAAAAAAAAAAAGGCCATGAAGAACCTAGTGGCAAGACGGGAATAAAGACACAGACCTACTAGAGAATGGACTTGAGGATATGGGGAGGGGGTGGGGTGAGATGTGACAGGGTAAGAGAGTGTCATGGACATATATACACTACCAAATGTAAAATAGCTAGCTAGTGGGAAGCAGCCGCATAGCACAGGGAGATCAGCTCGGTGCTTTGTGATCACCTAGAGGGGTGGGATGGGGAGGGTGGGAGGGAGGGAGATGCAAGAGGGAAGAGAAATGGGAACATATTGTATATGTATAACTGATTCACTTTGTTATAAAGCAGAAGCTAACACACTATTGTAAGGCAATTATACTTCAATAAAGATGTTAAAAAAAAAAAAAAAAGAAATATACATATCGATAATAACCTTAAATGTAAGTGGATTAAATGCTCCAACCAAGACATAGACTGGCTGAATAGATACAAAAACAAGACCTGTATATACACTGTCTACAAGAGACCCACTTCAGACCTAGGGACACAAACAGACTGAAAGTGATGGGGTGGAAAAAGATATTCCATGCAAATGGAAATCAAAAGAAAGCTGGAGCAGCAACTTTCATATCAGACAAAATACACTTTAAAACAAAGACTATTATAAGAGACAAAAAATGACACTACATAAGGATCAAGGGATCAATCCAAGAACAAGATACAAAAATTGTAAATATTTATGCACCCAACTTAGGAGCACTGCAATACAGAAGGCAAATGCTAACAGCAATAAAAGGGGAAATTGACAGTAACACAATCATAGTAGGGGACTTTAAAACCCCACTTTCACCAATGGACAGATCTTCCAAAATGAAAATAAATAAGGACACACAAGCTTTAAATGATACATTAAACAAGATGGACTTAATTGATATTTATAGGACATTCCATCCAAAAACAGCAGAATACACTTTCTTCTCAAGTGCTCATGGAACATTCTCCAGGATAGATCATATCTTTGGTCACAAAGCAAGCCTTGGTAAATTTAAGAAAATTGAAATCGTATCAAGTATCTTTTCTAACCACAACGCTAAGACACAAGATATCAATTACAGGGAAAAATCTGTAAAAAATACAAACACATGGAGGTTAAACAATACACTATTTAATAACCAACAGATCACTGAAGAAATCAAAAAATTCCTAGAAACAAATGACAATGAAAACACGATGATCCAAAACCTATGGGATGCAGCAAAAGCAGTTCTAAGAGGGAAGTTTATAGCAATACAATCCTACCACACGAAACAAGAAACATCTCAAATAAACAACCTAAACTTACACCTAAAGCAATTAGAGAAAGATGAACAAAAACCCCCAAAGTTAGCAGAAGAAAAGAAATCATAAAGATCAGATCAGAAATAAATGAAAAAGAAATGAAGGAAATAATAGCAATGATCAATAAAACTAAAAGCTGGTTCTTTGAGAAGATAAACAAAATTGACAAACCATTAGCCAGACTCATAAAGAAAAAAAGGGAGAAGACTCAAATCAATAGAATTAGAAATGAAAAAGGAGAAGTAACGACTGACACTGCAGAAATACAAAGGATCATGAGAGATTACTACAAGCAACTATACGCCAATAAAATGGACAACCTGGAAGAAATGGACACATTCTTAGAAAACCACAACCTTCCGAGACTGAACCAAGAAGAAATAGAAAATATAAACAGACCAATCACAAGCACTAAAATTGAGAGTGTGATTAAAAATCTTCCAACAAACAAGAGCCCAGGGCCATATGTCTTCACAGGTGAATTCTATTAAATATTTAGAGAAGAGCTAACACCTGTACTTCTCAAACTCTTCCAAAATATTACAGAGGGAGCAACACTCCCAAACTCATTCTACCAGGCCACCATCACCCTGATACCAAAACCTGACAAAGATGCCCCCAAAAAAAGAAAACTACAGACCAATAGGACTGATGAACATCGATGCAAAAATCCTCAACAAGATACTAGCCAACAGAATCCTACATCACATTAAAAGCATCATACACTATGATCAAGTGGGGTTTATCCCAGGAATGCAAGGATTCTTCAATGTACACAAATCAATCACTGTGATAAACCATATTAACAAATTGAAGGAGAAAATCAATATGGCCATCTACATAAATGCAGAAAACGTTTTTGACAAAACTCAACACCCATTTATGATAAAAACCCTCCAGAAAGTAGACATAGAGGGAACTTACCTCAACATATTAAGGGCCATATATGACAAACCCACAGCCAACATTGTTCTCAATGGTGAAAATTGAAACCATTTCTACTAAGATCAGGAACAAGGCAAGGTTGCCCAGTCTCACCACTGTTATTCAACATAGTTTTGGAAGTTTTAGCCACAGCAATCAGAGAAGAAAATGAAATAAAAGGAATCCTAATAGGAAAAGAAGAAGTAAAGCTGTCACTGTTTGCAGAAGACATGATACTATACATAAAGAATGCTAAGGACTCTACCAAAAAACTACTACAGCTCATCAATGAATGTGGTAAAGTAGCAAGATACAAAATCAATGAACAGAAATCTCTTGCATCCTATACACTAATGATGAAAAATCTGAAAGAGAAATTAAGGAAACACTTCCATTTACAATTGCAACAAAAAGAATAAAACACCTAGGAATAAACCTACCTAAGGAGACAAAAGAGTTGTATGCAGAAAACTATAAGACACTGATGAAAGAAATTAAGGTGGATACAAACAGATGGAGAGCTATACCATATTCTTGGATTGGAAGAATCAACATTGTGAAAATGATTATATTACCCAAAGCAATCTACAGATTCAATGCAATCCCCATCAAAACACCAATGGCATTTTTCACAGAACCAGAACAAAAAACTTCACAATTTGTATGGAAACAGAAAAGACCCCGAATAGCCAAAGCAATCTTGAGAAAGAAAAACGGAGCTGGAGGAATCAGGCTCCCTGACTTCAGACTATACTACAAAGCTACAGTAATCAAGACAGTATGATACTGGCACAAAAACAGAAATATAGATCAATGGAACAGGATAGAAAGCCCAGAGATAAACCCACGCACATGTGGTCACCTTATTTTTGATAAAAGAGGCAAGAATATACAATGAAGAAAAGACAGCCTCTTCAATAAGTGGTGCTGGGAAAACTGGACATCTACATGTAAAAGAATGAAAGTAGAACACTCCCTAACACCATACACAAAGCTAAACTCAAAATGGTTTAAAGACCTAAATGTAAGGCTAGACACTATAAAACTCTTAGAGGAAAACATAGGCAGAACACTCTATGACATAAATCACAGCAAGATCCTTTTTAACCTCCCTCTTAGAGAAATGGAAATAAAAGCAAAAATAAACAAATGAGACCTAATGAATCTTAAAAGCTTTTGCACAGCTAAGGAAACCATAAACAAGACGAAAAGACAACCCTCAGAATGGGAGATAATATTTGCAAATGAAGCAACTTACAAAGGACTAATCTCCAAAATTTACAAGTAGCTCATGCAGCTCAATATCAAAAAAGCAAACAACCCAATCCAAAAATGGGCAGAAGACCTAATAGACATTTCTCCAAAGAAGATATACAGATCGCCAACAAATACATGAAAGAATGCTCAACATCTTTAATCAGTAGAGAAATGCAAATCAAAACTACAGTGAGGTATCACCTCACACCAGGCAGAATGGCCATCATCAAAAAATCTAGAAACAATAAATGCTGGAAAGGGTGTGGAGAAAAGGGAACCCACTTGCACTGTTGGTGAGAATGTAAATTGATACAGCCACTCTGGAGAACAGTATGGAGGTTCCTTAAAAAACTAAAAATAGAACTACCATACGACCCAGCAATCCCACTACTGGTCATATACCCTGAGAAAAGCATAATTCAAAAAGAGTCATGTACCGCAATGTTCATTGCAGCTCTATTTACAATAGCCAGGACATGGAAGCAACCTAAGTGTCCATTGACAGATGAATGGATAAAGGAGATGTGGCACATATATACAATGAAATACTACTCAGCCATAAAAGGAAATGAAATTGAGTTGTTTGTAGGGAGGTGGATGGACCTAGACTCTGTCATACAGAGTGAAGTAAGTTAGAAAGAGAAAAACAAATACTGAATACTAACACATATATACGGAATCTTAAAAAAAAAAAAGGTTCTGAAGAACTAGGGGCAGGACAGGAATAAAGACGCAGAAGTAGAGAATGGACTTGAGGACATGGGGAGGGGGAAGGGTAAGCTGGGATGAAGTGAGGGAGTGGCATGGACATATATACACTACCAAATGTAAAATAGATAGCTAGTGGGAAGCAGCCACATAGCACAGGGAGATGAGCTCGGTGCTTTGTGACCACCTAGAGGGGTGGGGTAAGGAAGGTGGGAGGGAGATGCAAGAGGGAGGTGTTATGGGGATATATGTATTTGGATAGCTGATTCACTTTGTTATAAAGCAGAAATTAACACACCATTGTAAACAATTTACTCCAATAAAGATGTTAAAAAAAGAACTAAAATTAAAATCTTTCTCTGCTCAAAAAAAGAAAAAAGCCCATGGTAAGTGTTCATTAGAAGAAAATAATAAATTATAGTATTTGTCAAAAAAAAATGTGCTAAGAAGGTTGATCTCATCATAAGTGTTCTTACCACAATTTAAAATTGATTGTATATGAGTGAAATTAATAGGCTCATCTGGAAGAATTGATCTGTGGAAAAGATTCATAAGATATATTCTTCACATAGCGTTATTAAAAAATGGAAGGAAGATCTTTAGCCATTGTGAAATCCAAAGAAATGTCACAAGGATATTTATGTTTAAATGTCTTCCTTTCTGTTTAGAGACAACGAAAAGAAAAAAGGGAGAAGAAAACATTTTATTCTTCTGGGGTATCACGTCTACTTTTCTATGTGTCCCAGAGATTGTTACTATTGTTGTTATTATGTATTTATCAAAACAGAACTATGAAATGCTTCCTTGGAGAGGTAATAGAAATCTATATTGGAAGCATTTGTGATAGCTAATATTTGATTAGATTTTGTAGAGTAATAATTTCTGGTACTTTTTGAAGAAGCTTTCAAGATCTTTATTTAAATACACAATGAGTTTTTAATCCTCAAACTAGAATATTACTGACAGAGACACATACGGTGAGGCAAAAGATACACAATTGCTTTTATTTCCATATAAGAACTCAAGTGTTTTCAAAACAAGGGAGATAATTTTAATCATAAGTAAACCATGCGTAACTTGGTCTCATGTCAAGTATTAATTTCATGAAATAAGCAATTTAACTACATATGTGCTAAGCACATTTTTATTTTTGTCTATATGTGACTTTAGCCTTGCACTATATTTAGACACTAAAAGCAAGTTCTCATCAATTTAATAAACTTTTATATGAATACCTACTCTTATTATTTGAGGAACTGGGCTACTCGTTAGGGGATCCAGAAATGAATGAGACATTATCTCTTCCTTTCAAGAAGCACACAGATTCATTGTTAGGGAGATGGATAAACATGACTTTGAGTATTCTAACTTAGGTAACTGAGTGATACCATTAGCTAGGAAAAGAAAGTCAGGAGGGAGAAGTAGTTTGAAGGAAAGGGATGAGTTTGGTTTTGAACAGGTTGTGTTTGATGTGCCTATAGGGCATCTAGATGGAGAAGTCTAGTATATAGATGAATGGTTTGGGGCTCAGGAAAAAATTCAGGGCTGAAGACATAGATTATTGAGTCATATTCATAAAGGACATAGTTGAAGACAAGGGAGTGAATATGATCACCCAGGGGAAACATATAAGGAATGTGTTTAAGGGGCAAACAGAATAATAAAAGACATAGAAAGAGAATGGCAGTTCCAAACAAATATCACTGATTGAACCTAAGTATCTAAGATTTTTCCCTCCTGAAACCCCACTAATACAACAGTATGGATATTTTTAGAGTCATAAACCCACAAATACAAAAAGAACAAGAGAGGATACAACACAATTCAGAAGCTGAAAAGCAGGTGGTAACTAATTTGACACCTAGAAGTATTGAAAGTGATTGCCTCTGGGAAATGGGAAATGGAAGGGAGAGATACAGGCAACTACTAACTTTTGTAACTCTTTTGTGACAAGCCTAGTAGAACTCTAGGGGTCAACATCTGAATACATATAGGTTGAGTAGTAAATCAAAGGTGAAGAATTAGAAACATCAAATAGTAACTACACCTTCAAAATATTTGGTTATGAAAGGAATGAAGTGGATGTAGCTAGAGGATTAAGGAGGAGAAATAAAAGGTTTGGTGCCTGTGTAAAACAGTTGAGACTAGAACACATTTGTAAGCTGCGAGAAAAGATAAGAAGAGTTAAAATGAAGTTCAATGATACAGGAGAGGAGAGTATTGTCACCTAGTGGCATTTTCTTGTGAAATAGAAATGTAGGTCATTTGCTCAAAGTGAGGAGGCCAGAACTGGGGCCTTAAAAGGGGAATGATGTTTTGGAACAGCTGCAGTAGGAAATGGAAGAAGGAGCCAACTACAGATGAGGAAAGGATTAAGGATGAGAGTTGAGGGTCCAGATGAGGTTGGAAAGCAAACATTTATAGTGGAGCCAATGAACATGGATAGGCAGTTTTCTCCAGATGGGTCTTCAGAAGCCTGGAGAAAAGAACAGGCAAAGTGGATCACTGAGCTGAGCCAGACCTGGGCAGAGATTGCCAAAGCTATGAGATGGAAGATGAAGTAGTCAAAGAATGGAAAATGCCTGTGAGAGTGCCCATTGAAATGGGTTGAAGAGGGAGGAATGGAGATAACAAGATGTGGCTGCTAGCCAAAGGGATTATGTAAAAGAGATGGGAATGGAGGTCACAATAAAGAACAATTTGATTGATCACAAGGCCATTCCTCAATGTTTTACATACAAGTTCAGGTGACTATTACCTCTGTGACCAAACCTCTGAACCTCTTTTAGTTGGAGAGCTGTCAATTTTCCAGCAAGTGTAGTGTTAATGAGATTTAAATGACTCCTTCCTACCATGAGTTACTTCAATGTGGTGACCTTTATTCCAGTTTTCCCATTGTTTTTAAGGTATTCCTCTTAAATCATCTTAGCTAATTCATCCTCGGTTGGGGGGAGGGGATGGCTGAGGCACAATGAGGGGAAGTAATCTTTAATGATCTCCTTTTGTGTATGGCTCTAGGTCTGGCTCTGCCCCAGAAACCCTTTGATTTAGGAAAAGCAAAGAACATTTAGAATCTATCAATCATCTGAAGGTCCCAAAGTGCAGCCTGCCCTGAACAGAAATCCTGGCTAATCCCCTTTTCAGTCCTCTTCTAGAAGGCAGCTGTTTCCATCATCGGTTTGGAAGCACATCTCCTTGCCCATAGAGCTGTTCACCATTCGCACACTCTGATTTTACAGCAGTGGGAAAGTGGGGTGTGAAGAGGGGGTATTCTTGCAGAGAATGCAGAGGACTTAAGGCCTATCAATTCACAGTCCATAAAGGCCTCTTCCAGCCTTCTGGATCATGGTTTCAGGAGAAACTTTTATTTCTGCCCACAAAGCTGTGGTGGATTCATAATTATTTGCATCAGTAATAATTGCTCCTGACTAGCAAACTGAATAGGAGTAACTTCTTCAACCTTCCTTCAATTATGCGGAAATGTCCCATATCCCTATTTCTTCATTATTACCTGATTTACTTAAGCAATATTTTCAAGGGAAAAACATTTCCAATTATTTTAAGACTACCAACTCTTGTGTATGGCAACACAACCTCTAATAAGTGTCCCTTACGTTTTCAGGGGCAAAAGCTTATGCTCACAGAAGCTATAGCATACTAACAATCCATCATTTTGGTCTCCCACTACTTACTGTTGGAAAACAGGAACTTACTGGGGCTACTCAAAACAGTCCTCTGACTTACAACAAATACCGTATGCTAACAAACACATATATATGGAATCTAAGAAAAAAAAAAAGTCATGAAGAACATAGGGGTAAGACAGGAATAAAGACACAGACCTACTAGAGAATGGACTTGAGGATATGGGGAGGGGGAAGGGTAAGCTGTGACAAAGTGAGAGAGTGTCATGGACATATATACACTACCAAATGTAAAATAGATAGCTAGTGGGAAGCAGCCGCATAGCACAGGGAGATCAGCTCGGTGCTTTGTGACCACCTAGAGGGGTGGGATAGGGAGGGTGGGAGGGAGGGAGACGCAAGAGGGAAGAGATATGGGGACATATGTATATGTATAACTGATTCACTTTGTTATAAAGCAGAAACTAACACACCACTGTAAAGCAATTATACTCCAATAAAGATGTTTAAAAAAAAAAGAAAAAACAGTCCTCTGTTTTTATGCTCAAATACATAAAAGTTCTAAATGTTTTTCTGGCTACTCAATTCCACTGAAGCTCTGTTATTAATCCTATATATTGCAGTGTGACCACTGTTTATCCAATTGGAAGATAAAATCCAATGAGAGAGCCTTGAAAAGACAATATCAATTGTTCATAGAACAAATGTTCATGAGCTGTGTAAAATAGTTGTTAAAGAAACAGGTAGGCTAACATAATTCAACTATAACTCTTCTACATCCTTGGAATATTAATAGCCAATTTTGGTATCAATATATCAGTTTTGTTGACAGAAAAAGCTTTGCAGAGAAAAATTTGTAAAAGTAACGCAGCTCTCATAGAATACATAGGTCTTCAAAACATTTTTAAGAGTCTGTGATTAAAGGAGCTGATATAGGACTGTAGGTCTGCACAAAAGTGGGAATATTTGCAGTTTTATAAGTTTAAACAAAATCAAAATAACCTAGTTTTGTATAAAATGAAAAAGGCATTTGGCTTACCTGCGGGCTAAATTATACTTGGTGATAAAGCCCTTTGAAGACCTAACTTAATGCTCCTTCAGAAGATAAATCTAGACTGTACATATACATATGCAAAATGTATATAGTACTATATATAAAGAATTCATACAACTCAATATGAAAAAACAGATTTAAAAAATGGGCAGAGGATCTGAATAGACATTTTTCTAAAGAAGACATACACATGGCCAAGTCTCATGAAAAGATACTCAACATCATTAATCATTAGGGAAATGCAAAACAAAACCACAGTGGGATGTCACCTCACACCTGTAGAATGGCTATTATCAAAAAGACAAGACATAGCAAGTATTAGAAAGGATGTGGAAAAAAAGGGAACTCTCCTTTATTGTTGGTGGGAATGTGGTGTGACTACTGTGTAAAACAGTATGGAAGTGCCTCAAAAATGAAAAATGGAACTAACATATGAATCAGCAACTCCACTCCTTGGTGTATATCTGAAGAAAATGAAAATACTAATTCAAAAAGATACAGGCACCCCAATGTTCATTATGGCATTATTTACAATAGACAAGATATGGAAACAGCCTAAGTATCCATGATGGATGAATGGATAAAGAAGAAAATAAGATGTATGTGTGTGCATACACACACACACATATGCATGTAATGGAATACTACTCAAACTTTAAAAAGAATGATTAAAGGATCATACACCATGATCAAGTGGGATTTATCCCAGGGATGCAAGGATTTTTAATATCCCCAAGTCAATTAATGTGATACATCACATTAACAAATTGAAGAATAAAAATCATATGATCATCTCAACAGATGCAGAAAAAGCTTTTGATAAAATTAGCATGCATTTATGATAAAAACTCTCCAGAAATTGGGCATAGAGGGAACCTACGTGAACATAATAAAGTCCATATAAAATACCTAGGCATAAGCCTACCTAAGGAGGCAAAAGATCTGTACTCCAAAAACTATAAGACACTGATGAAATAAATCGAAGATGACACAAACAGATGGAAAGATACACTGTGTTCTTGGATTAGAAGAATCAATATTGCTAACATGACCATGCTACCCAAGGCAATCTACAGATTCAATGGAATCCCTATCAAATTACCAATGGCATTTTTCACAGAACAAGAAAAAAATATAAATTTGTATGGAAACACAAAAGAACGCAAATAGCCAAAATAATCTTGAGAAAGAAGAACAGAGCTGGAGGAATCAGGCTCCCTGACTTCAGACTATACTATAAAGCTACAGTAATCAAGACAGTATGGTACTGGCACAAAAACAGACACATAGATCAATGGAACAAGATATAAAGCCCAGAAATAAATCCATTCACATATGGTCAGTTAATCTATGACAAAGGAGGCAAGAATATACAATGGAGAAAAGACACTCTCTTCAATAAGTGGTGCTGGGAAAATTGGACAGCTACTTGTAAAAGAATGAAATTAGAATATTCTCTAGTACCACATACAAAAATAAACTCAAAATAGATTAAAGACCTAAATGTAAGACCAGATACTAAAAATTTCCTAGAGGAAAACACAGGCAGAACACTCTTTGACACAAATCACAGCAGTATTTTTTTGGATCCATCTCCTAAAGTAAAGGAAATAAAAGCAAAAATAAACAAATGGCACCTAAGTAAACTTAAAAGCTTTTGCACAGCAAAGGAAACCATTGACAAAACGAAAAGACAGCCAACTGAATGGGAGAAAATATCTGCAAATAATATGACCAATAAGGAATTAATATCCAACATATATAAACAACTCATACAACTCAACCTTAAAAAAAACCCTATTAAAAGATGGGCAGAAGAACTGAACAGATATTTTTTTCCAAACAGGAAATACAGATGGCTAACAGGCACATGAAAAGATGGTCAACTTTGCTAACGATCAGGAACATGCAAATCAAAAACATAATGAGACATCAATTCACACCTGTCAGAATGACTGTCATCAAAAAGAACACAAATAACAAATGTTGGAGAGGATGTAGAGAAAAGGGAACACTTGTACACTGTTGGTGGGATTGTAAATTGGTGCAGCCACTGTGGAAAACAGTATGGAGGTTTCTCAGAAAACTAAAAATAGAACTACCATATGATCCAGCAATTCCACTCCTGGGTATATATATGAAAAAAGTAAAAACACTAATTGAAAAGATACATGCACCCCAATGTTCACTATTTACAACTGCCAAGATATGGAAGCAACCTAAGTGACCATCAACAGATGAATGGATAAAGAAAAAGTGGTATATATACACAGTGGAATGCTACTCAGCCATAAAGAATGAAATTTTGCCATTTGCAGCAACATGGATGTACTTAGAGGGCATTATGCTTAGTGAAATAAGTCAGACAAAGACAAATCTGTATAATATGTGTATGTGGAATCTAAAAAATGCAATAAACTATTGACTATAACAAAAAGGAAACAGACTCACAGATATAGAGAACAAACTAGTAGTTACCAGTGGGGACAAGGAAGGAGGGCAATATAGGGGTGGGGGAGTGGGAGGTACAAACTATCGGGTGTAAGATAGGTGACAAGGATGTATTGTACAACATGCGGAATGTAGCCAATATTTTGTAATAACTGTAAATGGAGTGTAACCTTCAAAAACTGTATAAAATTTTTAAAAACTTTTCCTAAAAAGAAGGAAATCTTTCCATTTTTGACAACATGGACAAACCTTGAGGACATTATACTAAGTGAAATAAGTCAAAGAAAAACAAATACTTCATGACCTGACTTGTATGTAGAATCTAAAAAACTAAACAAACATGCAAAAGCAAGCTCATAGACATAGAGAACAGATTGGTGGTTGCCACAGGGGAGGGATGGTGGGGGTGGGGGAAATGAGTGAATGGGATCAAAAGATATAAACTTCTAGTTATAAAATAAATGTATCATGGAGATATAATATACAGCATAGTGACTATATTTAATAATACTGCATTGCATATTTTAAAGTTGCTTAAGAGAGTAAATCTTAAAATTACTCTTCACAAGAAAAAAATTATTATAACCATGTATGGTAACATCTGTTAACTAGACTTATTGTGATTATCACTTCACAATGTATACATATATCAAAGCATTATGTTGTACACATGAAATATATAATGTTATATGTCAATTATACTTCAATTAAAGAAAAAGATGGTATATGCACATGACGTCAGCCTGCTGGCTAGTTCTTTGCTAATTCTAACTTGTACTCATTTTCTAACCTCACTCTCAATTTGCAACAAAAAATTGTGTAAACTGTGCTTGATGAAACTTAAATGTAAGACACTTGTTCCCCTTCAGTTTTGATGGAGGAAAAACATGTGCTTTTGCCATTCCTCTGGAATACTCTGGCTCTGACTTAAAATGAACTCAGCCCACTAAAACTATCCACATCAACTTTCATTTCACTTTTGACTCTTATATCCTCTTGCTTATTTCAGATAAATGTTTGTGAACTTGGCATCTTTTTCCATAACAGAACCTTTGGTTTATTGGATTTCATTCCTCAAAGTACAGCATACCATGAAGAAAAGGTCTTTCAACAATCTTATATATACTGTTTGACCATGGAAAGGCCCATTCTAGGATGCATTTATATAAAAGAAAAAATCCTCTCTTACTGTAAATCAGAGTATACTCTTGGTTGGGGATTGGGGGTGGGGCAGAGAATCTCCTCAGCTGCAATTTCTATGAGAGGAAAGAAAGAAAAACAGCAGTCACTTTTTGATACATATATGCATGTCACAGTTTTTGTCAGGCTGACTTGGCAGCTCAAAAAACTAAACCATTCTAATATGTTAGGGGGATTACAAGACTACTATATTTCAAAATGTTTATAGGTTAGTTTTACAGAAAGAAAGAAAGAACAGCTTCATCTAATGGATCAGGGACATTTACAGCAAAAGAAGCCAGGAAGTTTGTTTTCAAGAATATTTGCAATAGGAAAAAGTACCCAAAAGACAGCCCTTTTTGTAGAGAGGCTGGAATCCTTTTCTGGGTGATTCAAACTGCTCTCCAGTGAACCATGGCCAATTTATGATTAAAAGCAGAAATAACAACTGAAATAAAACTGCAAAATGTCCTTTTGGTAGGGTTTTCTTTTCAGAAATCTATAATAGGTCTGATTTATGTCTTATCCATATCCAATGTGCTGGTAAGTCACTGAAATTTCCTTTAAAGAGGCAATTTATGATTAAGGATTCAAGCCCTAACTATGAGACCAGAGTAAATGTGAATAAAAAATAACTGTCAGTAGTTGGTAGCAGGCCATTTTAATACCTCGAAAGTGGAGAAGCCAGTATATCATAACAAAGGCTAACTCATTGTTTAGGCCAAGTAGGTATTCATGTACACGTTATGATTTGGAGAACCCTAGTAAGACTATCCTGACCCAAAATATCTCCCCAGGAGCCTGCTTTGCTGATTGAAATTTCCACCATGACAGTCTACCTTTTGGGTTACAGATGTTGTTACAATAGGTCTACCCTTGAGAAGTAACATACAAATTACTGTGAACAAATTAATGTCTTTGTTATTTATTTCCTATTAGAGAGCAGAGCTTTGACAGTGCTGGAGAAATACAAAGGATCTGCATCTAAAATAAAACAATGAGTAAGAGAAACATCTGAGTTTGTTCTTGGTTTCCATTTGGAAGGGGAGCCTGAGTTCTAAGGACATGGGGGTTGGACAGACTCTAAAAGGAAAGGTGGAACAGGAACACCATAAACACCGTGATATAGTGGAAAGAGAACTGGTCTAGAAGCTGAAACACCTAGTTTTCTACTGCCTTTTCTAGAAAGTATAACTTATGACCTTGGATAAATCTTTTTCTCTCCCTAGATTCAAATTTCTCCTTCTATCAAAAGGGGATAGGATTGATAGAATAAGTAATCTCTGAAGTCCTGCTCAACACTCTCCTAATGATAAAAGGTATGGGCAGGCTGAAGCTGAAAACAAACTGGCTATTTCACTATTTTTCCTAGTCCTACTCTTAACCTCTGGGCCCCAAATAACCTCTGTGGAGACACTATGGAAACAGTAAGAAGCAAAATGGATTGCCATTTCAATAAGTAACAGCATTCTCTATCAAAGAAATAATTCTTTTTCTCCCCCCTTGTTCCTTCTATTCTGTCATTGTTTTGATTGCTAAAACTAACTGGCTACCTATTAACAAATTCCATGCCAGTTTTCTCTATCTGACACAACAAATTCACGAAACATTTTTTTCTAGCTTCATTTTACCACATTTCATTTACTGATGACCCAAGACTTACCAAATCAAATTCTTCTTTTATTTCCTAGCTGGCCTTTTAAATAAATATGTGTTGTAACAAAACAATAAAAGCATGCACATGATCATAAGAGTGAGACACAAAATGGAGAGGTAAGAAACATTTAGAGACTTCTTGCCAGTATGGGATTACTTTCTATGATTAGCTTTCAAAAATATTGCACAATTAATGTTGAAATGCCATAAGTGGTGCTGTCATATTCCCTTGGAGGCCATGCCTTAGTCTAAAAAGATTTTACTGTCAAAAAATTTTAACTGATACTAAGCCCAAACTCTCCTCTTCTTTTACTTCCATACTTTCTCATTAAACATTAGGCAACATTGAAAAGGAAGTCCCCCCACCACTGTCACCTTATTTTCAACAATTTCCACAGTTCCAAATCAAAACATCACAGTTTAATCTACTTCCTTTAGCCTGTATGCTTCCAGCTCTTTAACCTAATCTTATTCTGACCAACTTATTCTGCTTAAATTTGCCTGGGCCTCTTCTCATAGGACAGTAAGGGATTTCTGGGTTCATCAATTGTCATTGGCAGGTGGCTAGTTCCTTTGCAAGTAGAGACTGTAGCTTGGTTTCAGCAAAGGTATTCCTCAAGTCAAACTGATAAGTACTGTATGCTGATTGCCCAAATTGCGTAGGAAAGACACATACAGTGTTCTCTTAATCAGGATAGAGATCTGATGTTTTGAGTAAGACACATCTTTAAAAATGGTTCCATCCCTGATCTCTTACTCCCACTTAACACAGCAGTACCTTTGACCTATTTGAAATCTTGACTCTATTGCTCATTTTGGTGTGGTCATATCTGCTCAACAAACTGGAAATTTGTTTTGGAAGTGTTATTTGTGTGAAGAACAAAACATTTACAAATGGCTCCTTCTAATAAATGTGAACCTCATGTGAAAAGCATTCACCAAGGGATCTGGCTGTGTTTGACACAGTGACTCTCCTGGCATATTTTGGAAATAATAAATTTGGAACAAGGGAAGTACAGAAGTTCTGAGGCACATCAAGGGCTCTATGGATCATCCAAAAAAGAAAACATACCAACTATGTTCAGGTCATTGTGATGTACATAAAGATATATAAGCATGGTTTCTGCGTTCAAGGTGCTTAAGAAAAATAAGTTATTTGTCATAAAAAGCATAGTCCAAATATGGTAAATACCATTTAAAAAGGTACAAATTGTTAATAGTGTTCAAAGAACATAGATTGATTCCAGATGTAGAAATCTGCAGTAGCTGACTCAGTAACCAAAAATTAAATATTTGTTGAATGAATGGGTAAATGAATGATTGCATGTGGAGGATATGGCAGGTACTTGAACTGAACCTTGAAGAATATATAGGATTCAGATGGAAAGAGATGGGAATGGTACATTCCAAAGAAAGGAGAAACCATGAAGCTTCCTGAAGGGTAAGTTGCGGTCATACTATGGAGAGATTAAAATGCAAGAATAAACTCTTGAGTGTGCATGTGTGTTTTTCCACAACAACCTCCTTCTCTATGACACATACTACAGTCCTGTTTATTGTCTATAACTCTTTTGCCTGCCTGCACTTCTGTCAGAAACACATATTGCTCAGCTCTGACCTCAAAGCAGGGCAGTCATCAAAAGGAAGCTCATGCCTTTACCCTCAATTCCTGATACCTGATACATATCCCCACTACAGAGGTTCACTACGGCATACCCTGACTAGATTATGGCGCTATTATAATGACAATCTGTAGTAGTACCTACTACAGCAGGCTTGACTCCAATAATATCCAGAAAATTGACCACTCTCGCACTCCTTTTTCTCCACATGTGATATCTTTCTCCACTCACTCCTTCCTACAATGTCAAATAATGAGTTTCTATCTTCATGTAAGGTTAAATGCAGTCTGTAAATATAGGGATTGTCCCAACTCCTTCACATCCTGGTTATTTCATTGAAGTTAATAGTTTGCACCCATCATTGAATCAAGCAAGGGAAGTCATACTGAATTAGAGGGGGCATTGGTTTCACATGCTGTACACAAATGTACATTCAAGGGAACAAATCATTCTACAAGTCCAGAGAGCTTGAAAGACTCAGTGTTTCAAGGACATGATTATTTCATTTCTAAGGTCCACAAATGAGTTTTCAGGACTGTTGAATTGCCACTGTGTTCCACAACTCTTTAAGTCATCTCTGCAAACTTACATAATATGCCAATCATGCTTGATTCTGATTATATTGGAAATCTAACATTTTGTAAACTTAGCTATACTAGGTATAAAGGATGATTGCATGACGTAGGAGTGCAAGGCCAAAAGTTTACTGATTTATGTAAAGTTTCTCACAAATGTTAGGTGGCATGATTATATTATATTTTATAATCCCAAACTATAAATTCCTCAAGGGCAGGACCTTAACATTTTCTGCATCTCCAGTATATAAAACATAGTAACTGCATAGAAATATGTTACTACTAATCAACGATACTGAAGAAAAGAGATAACCACTTGCAAAAATAGATGCATAATGCATGGTTTGATCATCCTCTTCCACTCCATTCCACCCTTAGATCTCCATTGAGCCTGACTTTGCCCCTCAGTTAGGAACATTGTATAAATTGGAAAAAGGGGTTTCCTCCTCAAGTAAAAGTAAATAAATAAATAAATTAGTATATTATTGTACAATCTGAATAAGCTTTCCTCCTCAAGTAAAAGTAAATAAATAAATAAATTAGTATATTATTGTGCAATCTGAATAAGCATACATGGCAGCCCTATGTGGAAGAAAACCCCGGGCTGAGTGTAATAATGCGCCTATACTCTCGCCAGCTCACATATACCCTGGATAGGTGTTAAGGCACACATTTAATAGGAAGTATCCATATTTTAACTTCCTCTCCCTGACTCCAAATAAGATGACTGCATCAGGTTTGGAATCTTTCTGAGAGGTTAGAATCAGACACTGGGAGTGGTGAGCAAGAGAGAAGAGTAACCTCAGGGTACACATCTTAAGTTCAACAGGGACAAGGTGCAGCTTCATGCATGTCTTTGCCAGTGAGTGTGTGCATGTGTGCTCTCTCAAATGTGTAAGTGGCTGTATGTGCCAGTGTGGGTTTACATAGGATGATGCTCTCTTCTGCTCTAGAATTTGGTTGTGAGGTGGAGAATTTCCATGCCTCCTTCCTCTTCTCATATAACTTAGTATCTAGCCATAATGTAAAGAGTGTCCCTTAGATGGAACATCCTTGGGCAGTGAACAACCTGAACATCCATACATAGCAGCCCTGCCCTCATTCCTGAGTTTTATCTGACCTTTATGCTATGAACTACATTAAGGGAAATATGGCCATCTTTTCTTTTCTTCCTTTCTTCCCTTCTTTCTTCCTTCCTTTTTTTTTTTTTTTTTTTTTTTGCTGTTATTATCTTTGGATAGTGGGGTAGGGGTGATTGTGCCCTGTTCAACCTGCTTCACTAGAGCAACTACAGCTAAATTTTCCAATTCTGTACAGTTTTGTGGCACATTACAGGCCAATTTCACTGGATATTATAAAATGTCTGTTCATCAGAGGAAGATGATATTCCTCCTCATTAGTCACAGCTTACTAATATTAGCCTGGAACTTAGGCTTCAGGTTAACACATTTTTCTGAATAGCTTCCTTGTGATGATTTTTTTCATCCATCTAAATACAGTATATTCTTGGTAAGTCAACCATAAACAGCCACTTATTTATTTTAAAAACAACAGTACTACTCTCTTATAAGATATAAATAATGCCTTTTTTAAAAGCCAATGCATTAGATTCTATTTTGCAATGTGGATGAGTTAACCCATGAGGCTGGTTTGCACTTGTTCAATGAATTTCACCTCCAAATGATGCTTTCTACAGAATAAAGCCTTCTCTCTGGGGATTCACTCTGTCAACTCAGTCAAACATATAGACATTTTATAAATTTACTGGGACCTTACAGATATAAGCTTCTAATGCTAGGTACTACAAAGGATGAAAAAAAATGAATGAGACACTTCTTAGTCTTAGAATAGTTTGATGGTTGAGGACGTGTACTTTGAAATGACACATGACTGGGTTCTGATAGCTCATTCATCACTTTTCAGCTATGTAATCTTGAATAAAGTACATAATCTCTCTAAAACTCAGAGAAAAGAAATAGTAATACACTGAAAAGAAATAGTAATATCTACCTTATAGAGTCTGCTAAAGTAATTTAATGAGAAGGCCATTATATTAAGGTGGCTGAAAAGAAATAGTAATATCTACACTGAAAAGAAATAGTAATATCTACTTTATAGAGTCTGCTAAAATAATTAAATGAGAAGGCCATTATATTAAGGTGGCTCTAGTACTTGGTAGCCTGCATAAGCAAACCTAAACCTAAGCCATTGTCAATGTACTCAAATCCAAGAAAATGAAACTTAAGGACAATCAATTGCAAACAGCCAACTAGGCTTTCCTCAAAAAGGCAACCACTTAAGTTACAGCCAATAAAATAATGCCCTTTCTTTCCTTCTGCATCTTTTCTATAAAAACCTCTCCCCTAGCTCTGGTTGGCGGAGTGCTCTTAACCACTTTTAATTTGGTGTTGCCAAATTTGAAACAACTTATGCACAATTGAACTCGAAAATGTTAAGGTGCCTCAGTTTATATTTTACCAGTTCTGGTGTCAGAAGTGGGATCCAAAGGGGACCCACCCCCCCCACCCCCAACAACCCCCAGGAGCAACAAGCAACCAGGCATAGGTACACACTGAGCCCTTTGTGTTTACTGCTTTGTTGCTGTGCCTGAAGTCCTTCTCAAATATATGCGTTCCACAGCTTTTGTGTTATGAGCTCTCTGAATTTATTTGAGAATTTCTTTGTTCAGACTGGGTCTAGAGTTGGACTGGGTCTGAGTTAATTTGGTCTGGGTCCAGTGTCAGGCTTGGTCTGATTTAAACTGGACTGGGTTCAGTGTGAGGTCTCTGCTTTTTTAAAGGAGAAACCGTTTTAAAAAAGAGTTCTTCTGAGTCTAAACATTGTGGAACTCCTCTATCTGGGACTCCAGCTAACTATATGTTTAAAAATTATAGGCCCAGAATCTATGTTATCTGAGCAAGTGGGTTAACCTTACCAAAGATAGTTCTGAACTACAGTGGCCATAGTGGGAAGCTTTTAAGCTAGATAAGCTTATTTATGAGGTGCCTTAGAGAAAAAGGGGTCCCAAACTTCTCAAAACGAGATGCGTTTATGCTTGGCATGCAGAAGCTTCTAAGAAAGAATAAATCAAAATGTGCCTATTTAAAAGAGTTCAGGGACTTCCCTCGTGGTCCAGTGGTTAAGACTCCACACTCCCAATGCAGGGGGCCCGGGTTCGATCCCTGGTCAAGGAACTAGATCCTGCATGCCGCAACTAAAGATCCCACATGCCACAACGAAGACCTGCACACAGCAACGAAGATCCCACATGCCACAACTAAGACCCGGTGCAGCCAAATAAATAAATAAATGTTAAAAAATAATAAAATAGGAGTTCAATACTGCCAGGAATATTTACTGCTTGTCCTGGTTGAAATCTAATGATAAGATATTTGAGAGAATTTTTTTCTTTAAAAAGAACTCTGTGGTCAGAAGTTGGCCAAATTGGAGACTAATATTCAGAGCCTGATAGGAACTTTTTAAAGGCTTTCTTTCCTAAGTAAAATGAAACTATGTACCTACAGGTAACATTCTGAAGCCTCTTGGAACAATTTATTTAGACATTCCAAAGACACACAGCTCTAAATCTAGAACATAGGAATCTTGATTTTCATCTTAGTTGAAAATCTTCTCCCTGATATAAAGAAGCAAACTGAAGATACTGTATGTAGTTGAATGGGTGGGTCAGCCCCTTGATATTATTCAGGCTGCTACCCTATTCTTTCAGGAATGAAAACCAACTGTATTTGTATTACAAATCAAGTCTTAACAAGAACAAAAATTCAGCTCTAGAAGCAATTCAAGCCCACCTGTTGTTTGTACTTATCCCAAGGGAGAAAAGTACCATGCACTGGTTATTAATCCCAGGGGAGGACACTTCTGCCTACTGCATCTTGGTATCAGAGTCACAAAGAAAAACACAATACAGTCAAATACTGCTTTGCTTACATAAAAAAAGATACAGAGTAAGATCAGCTTCCATAGTAAGCATCGGTCCCCCATGGTCAGTGGGTCTCTCCTGATAGCCAACACAGGACAGTTGGCCTATGTGCATCCCTCTTGTGCTGCAGTGGAAAAACCCTTTCCCCTTCCAGCAGAGGGAACACCTCAAAAGATTTGCTCTCTCTCCTTATAAAAGGGAGATGTTAAACTAATTAGGCCTGTTTGATATGTTAAAGTACTTGAGAAGCATTGTCAAATAAAAAGTGATGCTAAACCTGCTTTAGATTATATTTGTATAAATACATGTTATTGATGTAACTGTTCTAGAAATTATATGGAATTCCTAAAGATCTGATATGTCTTGGTATAATGTTATCAGTTATTATTCTAGTTATTCTTTCAAAATGTTTGTCATAGAAATAATGAGATTATCTTTTCAATTGCATTATAATGAACTGTCAGATCTTTAATCATGGCCACTTTCAAGTCTTTTGACATTTACTGACAGTTATTGTATTACTCTGATACTTTTACAAAAGTGCTTCCTCTTCAAAGCAACTCATGGAAAGGACTCTTGACAAGTACACGTTTCTGATAATTTTACGATTATAGCACTGAACTAGGTAAAAAAATGTTTAGAACTCTAACGGAAAAACTGATTGTTTCATAAAACTGCCAACACAAGATCAAGCATTAATCGGTAATTAATTTAAAAAAAGAAAAGGATTAATTACATGAGACTAAATAAATTTATGAGGACGACTATAATTTATATGACTTTGTCTGAAACATTGCTAGTCCTTTAATGTTTTGCTTTCCAGATTTAAAGAACCCATTTTTTCCTTACTTTTAAGCTATCTATAACTTACAGCAATTTGGTAAAGTGTACTTTTGTGAACAAAAAATAGAATATGTATCTTTTCCTGTCTACTTAATCCCTCCAGTATTTGGAAATTCAAAGCATTCTTATTTTTCTTGACATTGTAGGTGTTTGCATAAGTTCAATAAGAAATTGTTCTCCTCGTAACAGGACACAATTCAAAACATACAAGGTAATAGGTCCTGTAAATCACATCTTTACTGAAGGCAATTTTTAAAAAAAGTAAATATTTCAAATTTTGAAATTGGACACATAAAGTACACTACTGCAGGAATCTGAATTGGAGAATTAATCAAACACTTCACGGGAAAATATTTGTGGCATATACTTGTGAATTGATAAATGTTGTCCCATTAAGGAAAAAGTTTTGTGTCATGGTATTGATCCTAAGTACCCAGTTACTACTGTATAAACTTCTTCAAGAATGAGATAAAATTCCAGAGTGAGTATCAAGGACTAAAAACTTGATGAAGAAGGCATCTATGGCATAGTCCCTGCTTATCATTCACAAAGATCCTAACTATGCATTAGTCATCTTATTACTGTGACTGACATAAATGCAAAAGGGAAATTAAAAGCCTACAGAAACAGAAAGGTGGGTGTGATTTCAGAATCTTGTAGTTTCTTATCTATGTGTGTAGCTTCTTACCTATATGTGTAGCTTCTTACAGTGTGTTGCCATGAAGTCTTGCCTAGAGAAATTGAGAAAGTGTCCAGATATTATGCCCAAACTCTTGATATTTATTAAGGTCTGAGGAAATAAAATCGTTCTTTGTATCTTTGAATTGTTTATTTTGAAAAACAAGATGGCATATTTGAAGACCATACAGTAAGATATTGTGGTCAGCAGCTGGTAATTTAAACACCTGTAAACAGAATTTGATAAACACTCTTCCTGAATTTGCTATGCCTGAGGTCCTTGGTTACTTAGGAAAGTGTGTACTTTCATACGTGAAAGTGTTGTATAAAAACTGGTAGATAGGAAGAACTTTCATGCAGCCAATATGCAGGAAATGTTACATTTAACTCCCCTCTCTTGCTTGCTACACATCTCCTAACTTGACCTAACTTCTTGCAAACTAATTAAAGGAAGAAACTTAATTATGATGCATCTTGGAATAGATTTCTTTGTGTTTATCTTATTTTGAGATTCACTCAACTTCCTGAGCACATAGTCAGGAAGAATTTATGTCTTTCTCCCTTTTTCAGCCTCTCTCTCTCCACCCCCCTCCCTCTCCTACCTCTGTTACTCCAATGATAGCAATGTGGGATATTGTTATTATTCCACAGTCCCCTGTGAGCTGTTACCTTTTTTTCAGTGTATTTTCTCTTTAATTTTCAGGTTGGGTAATTCCTATGTTCTGTCTCCTAGTTTACTGATTCTTTCCTCTGTCCTCTCCATCCTCCTCTCAAGCTCATTCACTGAGGTCTTTTTTTTTTTTTTTTTTTCAGTTACTATACTTTTCAATTCTAAAACTTCCATTCGGCTCTCCTTTATATCCTCTTTCCTTTACTTAAATTTGATCATTTTTATTTGCTTCAAGTGTTTGTACTTGCTCATTGAAATATTTTTATCATAGCTACTTTAAAATCTTTATCAGATCATTTTTAGCAACTCTGTTATCTCAACGTTGACATCTATTGATTCTAGTTTTTCATTCAGTTTGAAATCATCTGGCCTTTGGTACAATGAGTGATTTTCTATTGAGAACTGGATATTTTCTAATTTCATTATGAGTTTTTGGATTTTTAATAAAATCTTCTGTTTTAGCTGGCTTTCTCTGCCTCCACCTGGCAGGGGAAGGGGAACACTTCATTACTGCCAGGTGGAAGTAAAAGCCTAGGTTTCCCACTTGGTCTCCTTTGGCAACTGATGTGTGTGGGGAGGGAGGGATCCTCTCTACTGTTGAGGGTGGGAGTTCTGGTTCTGCACATAGTCTCCACTGACACCAAGTGGAGACGGCATTATTACTGTGGCAATGTTGAAAGTCCTCACCATCCACTAGGCCTCAGCTGACATCATCTCAGCAAGGAGGTAGAGGAAGATCTTGTGCTGTCAGGTAAGGGTGGAAATCCAGACTCCTCAAGTAGTCTCCACTTATATTGTAGTGGGATTTACTGGCCAGTGGAGATAAAAGACTTGGCTCCCTACATCTAGCACCTTGGCTTTCTCTGACATCATCTTCATGGACATGTTGGAGCACCTCATTACAGGCTCACAACGGTGTAAATTTAGGATCTCCACTTAGCCTTGCATGGTGTGGGTGGAGCAATAGTTACTCTGTAGTGTTTGACTGGAGTAGAGAGATTATTGTCTAAAAGTTTTCCTCTTATTAAGCTGCCCCTTCACTGGTCTTTTGACTAGAGAGATAAAGATTTGTTGGGGCATTTTTTGTCTGTACTTATTGGCATTCAAGTTTCACATGTTTCTCCAAGTCTGGGATATAAGAGGCCAAATGAAAACATGGGAACTCACCACCGTGTTGTTCCTCAAGTCCTGAAGTCTCACACTGGTCAGACATCTCCCTCCACTTTTCAGAGTCTCCTTATGTTTATTTTATATATTATGTCCAAGACTTTTAGTTACAGGAGGAATAGAAAAAGCACAATTACTCCATATTTGGGGAAGTATGTTTGATTTTAATAATAAGAGACTTAGGGAAAGTACTAAACCAAAATCTCTAATTTGATGTTTTTGTTTTCCATTGTTTTTTTTTCCATTGTTTTTATTTTGTTTTATTGAGATACTTTTATAACAGAAGATAGTATTTTGAAGGTTTGGTAATTTTACAGATTTCTTAATAATTTTACACATGGCCTATTATAAGTTTCAAACCCTGAATTAAATCACAATTTTAGAAGCTGGAAATGAATTACAAGAAGAAAACTGAAAAATTCCAAAATATGTGGAGATTAAATAACATGCTACTGAACAACCAATTGGTCAAAGAAGAAATCAAAAGAGAAACTAAATAGTGACAGTTTTACTTTTTTCTTTCTAATTTGGATGCCCTTTATTTCTTTTTCTTGCCTAATTGCTCCATCTAGGAATTCCAATACTATGTTGAATAACAGTGGCAAGAGTGGACATCTTTGTCTTGTTGTTGATCTTAGGGGGATAGCTTTCAGCTTTTCACTGTTGAGTGTGATGTTAGCTGTGGGTTTGACATATATGGCCTTTATTATGTTGAGGTATTGTTCTTTCTATACCCATTTTATTTATAAATGGGTGTTGAGTCCTGTCAAATGCTTTTTCTAGATCTATTGAAATTATCATGATTTTTACCTTTAATACCACAGTGTACCATGTTGATTGTTTTGAAGATGTTGAATCATTACATCCCTGGAATAAATCTCACTTGATCATGGTTTATGATCCATTTGATGTATTGTTAAATTTGGTTTGCTAATATTGTATTGAGGATTTTTTTAATCTATGTTTATCAAAAATATTGGCCTGAAATTTTCTTTCTGTGTTGTCCCTGTCTGGTTTTAGTATAAGAGTGATTTGTGGCTTGTTAAATGAGTTAGGATGTGTTTCCTTCCTTCAATTTTTTTAGAAGAGTTTGAGAAAAATAGGTATTAAATCTTCTTTGAATGTTTGGTAGAATTCACCTATGAAGCCATCTGGTCCTGGACGTTTGTTTTTTGGGAGGTTATTGATTACTGTTTCAATCTCTTTACTAGTGATCAGTGAACTCAGATTTTCTATTTCTTCATGAGTCAGTCTTGGAAGGTTGCATTATTCTAAATATTTGGATATTATTGTCATTATACCACAAGTCCCTGTGAGTCCTGTTAGGGCTTTTTTTTTTTCAGTGTTTTTTTTCTCTCTGTTGTTCATCTTGGGTAATTTCTGTGGTTCTGTCTTCTGGTTCACTGATTGTTTTCTTTTTCCCCTTCATTCTGCTCTCAAGCTAAAAGAAATGGATAAATTCCTAAAAATACACAACTTCTTAGACTGAATCATGAAGAAAGAGGAAATCTGAGCACATCAATTACTAGTAGGGAGGTTTAATCAGTAATCAAAAACCTCACCCCCAAAAATTCCAAGACCAGACAGCTTCACTGGTGAATTCTACCAAACATTTAAGGAAGAATTAATACCTATTGTTCTCAAACTCTTGCAAACCATAGAAGAGGAGGGAACACTTCCAAACTCATTTTATGAGGCCAGAATTACCCTGATACCAAAATCAGACAAGAGATCCACAAAAAAAGAAAATTACAGGCCAACATCCCTAATGAACATAATGCAAAAATCTCAACAAAATATTACCAAAACCAAATTTAAGAGTACATTAAAAGGAGCATACACCATGATTAAGTGGGATTGATTCCAGGCACACAAAGATGGTTCAACATCTGCAAATCCATCAATGTGATACAAAATTGATAATGATACACGTTAACAAAATGAAAGGTAAAACTCAAATGATCATCTCAATAGATACATAAAAAAAAACATTTGACAAAACAATATCCATTTATGCTAAAAACTGAAGAAAGTAAGTGTCGAGGGAACACAGCTCAAAGTAATAAAGACCATATATGAAAAGCCCAGAACTAATATCATACGCAACAGTGAAAAGCTAAAAGCATTTCCTAAGATAAGGAACAAAACAAGGATTTCCACTCTTGTTAATTCTATTCAACATAATATTGAAAGTCCTACCAAGAGTAATTAGTCAATAAAAAGAAATAAAAGGAATCCAAATTGAAAAGGAGGAAGTAAAATTGTCACTATTTGCAGAAGACATGATATTATATGTAGGAAACCCTAAAGACTCTACTCAAAAAAGCTGTTAGAACTAATAAATGAATTCAGTAAAGTTGCAGGATACAAAATAAATATACAGAAATCTGTTATATTTTTATACACTAAAAATGAACTATCAGAAAGAAAAATTAAAAATCAATCCTGTTTACAATTGCATCAAAAATACCTAGGAACAAATTTAAACAAGGAAGTTAAAGACCTGTACATTGAAGACAATAAAATATTGATTGAAAAAAAACTGAAGAAGACATAAATGGAAAGATATTCTGTGAACATGGATTGAGAGTAATTGTTAAAATGTCCATATTTCACAAATCTACAATTCAATCTACAGATCAGTCTACAGATTCAGTACACTCCTTACCAAAATTCCAATGGCATTTTTCACAGAAACAGAATAATACTAAAATTTGTGTAGAACCACAAAAGACTCTGAATATCCAAAGCAATCTTGAGAAAGAAGAGCAAAGCTGGAGGCATCACACTCCCTGGTTTCAAACTATAGTTATCAAAACAGTATGGTATTAGTATAAAAACAGAAACATAGATCAATGGAACTGAATAGAGAGCCCAGAAATAAATGCACACATATATGACCAATTAATTTATGACAAAAAAGCCAAGAATATAACAATGGGAAAATGACAATCACTCCAATAAATGGCATTGGGAAACCTGGACAGCCACATGCAAAAAAAATGAAACAGGATCACTATCTTACACCATACACACAATAAAAACTCAAAATGGATTAAAGACTTAAATGTATGACCTGAAAGCATAAAACTCCTACAAGAAAACATAGGCATTAGCTCCTTGACCTCCATCTTGATGATGATTTTGTGAACTTGACACCGAAAGCAAACACAACAAAAGCAAAAATAAACAAGTGAGAATACATCAAACTAAAAGGCTTCTGCACAGCAAAGGAAACCATCAACAAAATGAAAAGGCAATCTGCAGAATGGGAGAATATATTTGCAAATCATACATCTGATAAAGAGTTAAATTCCAAAATATATAAAGAACTCATACAACTCAATAGAAACACAAAAAAACAACATGATTTTTTAAATGGGCAGAGGATCTGAATAGATTATTTTTCCAAAGAAGACATACAGACAGCCAACTGGCACATGAAAAGATGTTCAACATCACTAATCATCAGGGAAGTGAAAATCAAAACCACAATGAGATATCATATCACACCTGTTAAAATGGCTTTCATCAAAAGACAAGAGATAACAAATGCTGGCAAATGGAATTCTTGTACACTGTTGGTAGGAATGTAAATTAGTGCAGCCACTATGGAAACAGGATGGAGGATCCTCAGAAAATTAAAAATAGAGCTACCATATGATCCTTTAATTCTACTTCTGTGTATTTATCTGAAAAATAATGAAAACAGTAACTGTAAAAGATATATGCAACTCCATGTTCATTTCAGCATTATTTATAATAGCCAGGATAGTGAAACAACCTAAATGTTCATCCATGGATGAATGGATAAAGAAAATGTGATATATATATCTAAATAAAACGGTATCTTTTTTAGCCATAAAAAATGTAATCTTGCCATTTGACACAACATGGACAGACCTTGAGGGCATTATGCTAAGTGAAATAAGTCAGAGAAAAACCAATGCCTTGTGATCTCAATTATATGCGGAATTAAAAAAAAGAAAGCTCATAGATACAAAGAACAGATTGGTGGTAGCCAGAGGCTGGGGCTGGGTGAAATGGGTGAAGGGGGTCAAAACATACAGACTTCCAGTTATAAAATAATTAAGTCATGGGGATGTAAGATACAGCATGTTGACTATAGTTAATAATACTGTATTGCAGGGGTCCCCAACCCCTGGGCCTCAGACCGGTACCCGTCTGCGGCCTGTTAGGAACTGGGCTGCACAGTAGGAGGTGAGCGGCAGGTGAGCAAGCGAAGCTTCATCTGCCGCTCCCCATCGCTTTCATTACCACCTGAACCATTCCCCACTCCCACCATCCATGGAAAAATTGTCTTCCATGGAACCGGTCCCTGGTGCCAAAAAGATTGGGGAGCACTGCTGTATTGCATATTTGAAAGTTGCTAAGAGAGTAGATCTTAAAAGTTCTCATCATAAGAAAAAAAGAATTCTGTAACTATGTGTAGTGTTGGATGTTAACTAGAATTAGTATGCTGATCGTTTCATAATATATACAAATATCAAAACGTTATGTTGTTCCTGAGACTAATTTAATGTTGTATGTCATTATAACTCAATGTAAGTAATTAAATAAATACATAAATAAATAAATAGATGGCAACTTTGACAATTTAATCTCAAGTGCAGTTTAATTGCTTCAAAAATTATGTAAATAGAATATTATAAGCTGCAGAGAAAATAAAATGTGTTTTCACAGGATATATTTTGTAGTGAACTAAACTAAGCCTACTTTTTTTTTCTTTTTAGTTCGACACATTCTTTAATAAAGATATGGTTAAGATATGTGTTATGGAGGAAGGAGGCATTGGTTCATATTTTGAGTGTTCAAGGAAAGGCTAAGCCTACTTTTGAGGGACCTCTTTTTCATGCCTTTGCAACAAATGTATGTGATAAGTATGTTAAAAATGCAAAGTGTCTGAGTTTCTTTACTTTTCCCCATTAATCTTTTCTATATATATCACATATCTTTTCATTCAACTGTTATTCATATTCAGGAAAAGTTTTATGTCTATTCTTTTTTTTTTTTTTATGTTATAAAGTTTACTAAAGTAATTTTTTTTTGCAATGTCTGAAACATTTATATTAACATATTTCCATACATATTTCCATACAAATACAAATATAAGATTTTTAGAAATTTCATGTAATGTCTGAAACATTTATATGTTTCATTTATGTCTATTCTTGATTACAAGCAACAGTCCTAACCCTCAAAATGTTGTTTAACTTTCCTTGTCTTTTATAATGAACATATGGCTTTGCTTAGGATAAGCTGGAGTTTCATGTTAAATATAACTTGAATGTGTATGGGACATGTCTAGTATTTGCCAAAGTAACTAATTTCTGCTGCCCACAGTCATTTGTATTTCCATGTATAGATTTTCCAGCTGCTGGTTTCTACCTTTTAGTGATGATTCCATTTTTGCCAATGAAGAAATTATCCCTGATTTAAGTAGACATTCTGTCCATTGATGTAGTAATGGGATGAGAAGTTAACTCTGTCACCTCATAGATTATTCCATCACAGTTACAGTGTTACAAATGACATACCAGCAGCCCTTGGGTCATGAACCCCCAGCCCCTAGATGTACTACTAGAACTATAAGCAGGTTAATTCTGCCATGTAACCCTTTTGGATATTTGCTGGGAATTACCATGTCAAGGAAAGTACACACACACACACACACACACACACACACACACACACAGTTACTTTACTAGGGAGATTTATGGTTAGCAGTACCCCAGTTTCCATCTGAGTCCCTAATTCCCTCATTCCAATGAGCTCATGTCTTCAATGAAATCTAAAGTAATTGCTCCTCATGAAAATATCAGAAACATCTGATCATAATGTGATTCATATAAGAATCATTAAAACTTTTCACAAAGAAAGGGGCTCTGATAGAGTAGTCTTATAATCAGCCTCAAGACCAGTTTATTGGGGTAAAAGATTCCACTCACCATCTACATTACTGCCTTTCTAAAAAATCCCTCCCCAGAATTAATTAGAAGACTGGTATCATTTCTAATAAAACAATGATGTAATACATAAATCTGATTCAATTGCCTAGGCCAATTAATAATTCATGACAGAAATAGGACAACTACTCTCATGTTTTAAGCACAAATATTGTTAATAGGCTGACCCAAGGACTCCCAATGAAAAAGGCAGAAAGGTCCCAATGGTGTTCTACTATCCTGGAGATTAGTGAACAATAACAATGTTAGATAAGTCAAGTGAACAGAGGAGCATATGAAGAGGGGAAAATTTAGCTGGTAAAAAGTTGTTGGAATTCAGGACAAAGAAAAGCATGAAAATAGGTGAGGGGCTTGAAATTTCTGAAGAGAAAAAGGATAGAAGAAATAGGAATGCAACTGGTATTGGGTAGTGGGAGAAGAGAACAGGATATAGGAGTATTTACAGTTCATTCTAAGGGACTTCTGAGCTACAACGTTACTCCCCTTTATCCTTACTTTCCTCTAGTGCCTCATAAACAGGTGAAAATGGAAGGTTGTAACATGATAAAAATAACTGCTATCACTAATATAATGCATACTATTTGTCACGGACTGTAAGTATTTTTTATATTTTTTCACACTTTATCCTCAGAACAGCCCTATGAGGTATGGATTATTATTATCTCTATTTTACAGATGAATAAACCCAGATATAGAGAAGCTAAATAATTTGTCCAAAGTCACATAGTAAGTAAATGGTGGAACCAAGATTCCAACATAGGCAGTCTTACTGCAGAGTTTCTCCTCCATGCTCATCTCTCCTACACTTGCTGAAAGGGACACATTGAGAAAGGCCAAAGACTAACAAGTTGGGACTAAAAATCAGAAAGAAGGTTGAACGCAAATAGAAAGAGTAGAGAACTCATCTGTTGGAAACAGTCTTTTGTGTACGCAGATTAAGCATATTGCCAATGCCCATGGGGGGAAAAAACCTTCTCAAAGAAATTGTATCATTAGTAAGTCATTCTTCTGGCTTAAAACTTGAACCTTTGAGAAACTGTAAATCCATCTTAAAAGAGATAACCCAGCAAGATTTTCCAGTTAGTACATCTCAGTGCACATCCACATATTAGTTTCTTTACAAAAAATCCATCTTGATAGTGGAACAAGAGAATGAGAAGAGTAAGAGATCACTGTGGACCTGAAAGTGAAGGCTGAACTAAGGACCTACCCTGGAAAAAATGAAGAGATAGAATCCGGTGCATTACAGTTCAGCTGTGAACATCAATCTTTGTGAAAGCAGAAAGTTTTGGCAAAGAATAAAATAATATGAAGCTAATGAGGTATGTTGACAGAGATTCAGACATATGCTAGGTCAATTGTCTTTATAGCAAGAGGTACAAAGTCTCACCTACAGCTGCCCCAAAACCCAAGAGGAAGGGAAATAAAACCATAGTTATAAAAAGAGAGGGACGTAGTGGCAATATGTGTAACCAGATTGCAAGCATTATAGGGGAATGTTTTCTGCATTAATTTATTCTTTATCTTTTTCCTAGCCAAAGAAAATATAGGTATAAATGTGGAAAAATGGGAAAAAATCCAGGCTAACTGTGTAGTCATTTGCGTGTTCCCCAAAATCCAGGCTTACAGTTTTGCTGAAAGTATACCTTAGCCTCATTTGTATCGACATCCTCAGTTTAACACATGAATAGTCACGACAGCCGGAAGACATTAGTGTTGTCCAAGTCAACAATTTTCCATAAGCCACAGAGAAAAGAATTTTCAGTTTGTTGTGACACATGAAAATTAGAGTCTTAAATACTGCTTAGAATTAAAGTGACTTAAAATAAGAGGAAATGAGAAAGAAAAAAAATGTTGAAGTGTTATAACAAGGGCAATCACTGCTGGACCACATTGAAAATAGAACCAAGCAGAAAACCGCATCAGATCCATAGGTAACTTGCTGTAAATGGATGTTAAAAAAGGCTAATGGGTTTTGAATTAGCCTAAAAGTTTGGTTTTGTTTGGATAGTATATATGTCATTGGATCTTTCACTTCTTTGCTGCCTTCTCTACTGCTCAGATGCTCACATACATCACCAGTGCAATTACTCTATCCAGGACAAGCCCTCTGCTAGATTGAAGAAGTCAGCGAAGTTTTATATCAACCTCTCAAGTTTACCTTTATGGGTTCCTTTTCATTGTCCCCCATTTTCACTTCCCTTAACCAACCAGGGCTGAGACTTGTTCCTGTGAAGCACTCCATGTTAAAAGTGGTTTTTTTTTTTCATTCAGCAGTTAGTCATCAGTGCCTTCAAGGAGAAAAAGCCAGTGCCAGGTGCTGAGGAGAGTGAAATAATCCAGACCTGAATTCTACCTTAAGGAGCTTATAGTCAATGATAATCACATTTCCTTGCATTTGTCTCTAAAATCTGGTATTCTGGTATGATTTCAATGCTTCACTTGAATCCGTGTAGAAAAGGGAACCCTAAAAAGTCAAATTTACATGTTCTATTCTTTGCACATCTCATTAAAGATGAAAAGGCAGAGAGGTAAAATTAAACATTTTCATTTTATAATTTTCAGGCTCTGTTCAAAAGTTTACTAAGGTATAATTACTGAAAGAATGTGGAATGATTGTTAATTTTATTCTGCAGACCAGAAGAATCACTTCAGAGAAGCACAGCTCTGATCACAGCAGGTTGGGGAATTTTAAACACCTTCCCCTTTCAATAGGAAATGGTAAGATAGAACTTAAAATTTATTTGTTCATGAAATCATTCAGCAAGAAGTTACTGAGCACAGACTGTGTGTCAAGTGTGGAATTAAACCAAGTTTCAAACAAGGACGCAAAGCAAGTTCCATACTTGGGTCTTTTGCCAATGTCTCACTATACCTTTATTGAGGGAACAACAAAACACTTCTCTTGTCTGAGCACATATCTTTGTACCCCACCTATTACATTTTCCCTGTTCTTCCTTAAAGTATAGTGATTGATGAATATTTCACTTACAGGGGACTGAAAGATTAAATAAGTCAGCTGTATTGGTATCAAAGACCTAGTAATAATAACAGAGGCAGCTCACATTTATTGTGCATTTGACATGTTCCAGGCACTGTAATAAGTGTTTTATGTGCATTTATCTCATTTAATCCTACAAAAACTCTATGAAGATTGCTCTGTTGTTATCCCATTTGTCAGATGAAGAAACCAAGTCGCAGAAGAGATAAGTAAGTGGCTGAACCAGGATTTGAACCTAGACTATCGGGCTCCAGAGCCTGCACTTGATATTGTTACACTACACTGTGCTTCAAAATAGAAAAATAAATTATACCGGAGTTTAAAAGAATAGGGTAAAAATCATCCACTACCTTCCCTCTCTTATCTCCAAATCAGCTGGAGGATTCAACTGAAATGATAACTCTTGCATTCCCTCAGTCTCTTCAAGAGCCATCACTTCCTTTTCTGATTTCTTATTACCCCATATATTAACCTTTCTTAAGGCAAGTTTCATTTTCAACCTAGAATACAAGGCTCCATGGAAACAGGGGCCAAGAGCTTATATATATGATTTATTTATTTTCTACCTCAGCCACAGCCTGTACTAGCACAGTGCCTTGCATGCTATATGTTAAGTGAATGAACAGGATGAAATGGGGTAACAGATAAATTGCTCAATGACTGTTATCTTTTTCTAGATTATATGCCTCTTGGTATCACTCACAATGCCATACACAAAGTAGAAACATAATATTTCTTGAAACTGTTGAAAAGTCTCTAAATTTCTATATACGAATGAACACTGCTCAGAGTAGAAAAGCATATTTGGTATTCTGTAAAACTTCTATGAAGGCCACTTCCATTCAGAGTTAACATTACACAGGGGTAAGAAGCCCAAAGCAATAAAATCTGGAAGTAGACTCCTCATCCTGACACACTTCCTTTCTCCCAATCTGATAAAATTCTTAAAATAACAATGATAATATCAACAAATATAATTCTAGCAGATACCGCAAGTTTGGTATCTTTTATTTTCCAAGCACTTAACATTCATCATCTTGTTTAATACTTATTACAGTGCTATGAGGTAAGTATTTTTATTTCAAATTCACAGATAAAGAAACTAAGGCCCAGAAGGCGTAAGTGACTTACTTAAGGTCATACAGCTAGAGACTGGCAGAGCTGGGATTCAAACCAAGTTCTCTTAGATTCTTAAGACTGTGCTCTTTCTACTACATCCACTATGTCTCCTGACAGACTCATGAGGCTCTTATTTCTGTTCCCCAAGCTACTACTCAAATACAGTTTCTGTAGACAGAGCACCAAATTTTGTCAATTTTTCCAATTTGGAGATAGCATGGTTGTACTCAAGAGCACAAATGCTGAAATCAGACACACCTGGGTTTGAATACCAGCTTCACCACTAATAAGCTATATATCCTTGGATAAGTTACTTACTTTCTCAGAGGCTCAGTTTCCTTATATACTAAAGGGGAGCAAAACTAGTACCTCACAGGGCTAGTGTGAGGGAAAAACATGAGACAATGCATATATAGTGCCTCAGATATAATAAATCTGAGCAAAGCGTACTTATATTTGCTACCTTAAAATATCATTGCTTATTTGTCATAATTACACCAGGTGTTGATAACCTGTCACCATTTTTCTGACAGGAAGAAGATGAAAGATTTGTGTAACTGTCAATTCTTACAAGCCAGTGCAATGGAAAATATAATCAATTCTGCTGAGTGGGAAAATGGAGACACAGTTGAGGTAAGTCTTCACCAGAAGGCGGGGAGAACAGAGGCCACTATTAAATCAGCCCCCATGTTATGGCTGGTAAAATAAGTCATGGATTGCCAGTCCTTAACTCCACACTCCAGACTATACTCAGCTCCAATATACAAAAGAGGGTTTGATTTCTGAATTGAGACAGACTTCACCACAAACAATTTAAGTTTTCTCTCCACTAAAGAGAAAAGAAAATCCTGGGAATAAGAGGCCTATTCTCTTGGGATTCAATAATGTGTGGTGAATTTCCAGTTGCTTTAAAAAACTAAAGAGGATGGAAAAAGCACAAATTGAAGCATGGTGCAAAAGAGTCTCTGTTCACCAATCTTAACCTATCTGTAGCACAGGTGCACACAAGAAATTTTGGATCACTCTTTATAATCACCCCCTACTATCTTTAGTCCCAAGTCAAGAGATATATTTATTTATTAGAGATTCGGTATTTATATTTTTTTAGTGTTAGCAATTATTATTACTTAGCCCCCAATCTGTAGGGTTTCCCATCACTTCCAATTTCCCATGAATGCCAGAGTCCATTCCAGTGTCCACATTTCTGCTTGTACAGTTCAGGTGACAGAGAACTCACCAGCTCCCGAGGTAGTTCAGTGCACAAAACCTGTTAGAAGACTTACCCTGACATGGAGTCCAAAACTTACTTGACTTTCTTTCTACCTATTGTACCCAGGCCACCTAGAACTAACTGGTTAGCTCTTCCCAGCAAGGTACTAAAAAGGTTATTTTTTAAATTTGTATTGGAGTGTCGTTGATTTAAATGTTGTGTTAGTATCCAGTGTACAGCAAAGTGAGTCAGTTATACATACACATATATCCACCCTTTTTAGGTTTATTCCTAGGTATTTTATTCTTTTTGTTGCAATGGTAAATGGGAGTGTTTCCATAATTTCTCTTTCAGATTTTTCGTCATTAGTGTATAGGAATGCAAGAGATTTCTGTGCATTAATTTTGTATCCTGCAACTTTACCATATTCATTAATTAGCTCTAGCAGTTTTCTGGTGGCAGTTTTAGGATTCTCTATGTATAGTATCATGTCATCCGCAAACAGTGACAGTTTTACTTCTTCTTTTCCAATTTGTATTCCTTTTATTTCTTTTTCTTCTCTGATTGCCGTGGCTAGGACTTCCAGAACTATGTTGAATAATAGTGGTGAGAGTGGACATCCTTGTCTCGTTCCTGATCTTAGAGGAAATGCTTTCAGTTTTTCACCATTGAGAATGATGTTTGCTGTGGGTTTATCATATATGGCCTTTATTATGTTGAGGTAGTTTCCCTCTATGCCCACTTTCTGGAGAGTTTTTATCCTAAATGGGTGTTGAATTTTGTCAAAAGCTTTTTCTGCATCTATTGAGATGATCATATGGTTTTTCTTCTTCAATTTGTTAATATGGTGTATCACATTGATTGATTTGCGTATATTGAAGAATCCTTGCATCCCTGGGATAAATCCCACTTGATCGTGGTGTATGATCCTTTTAATGTGTTGTTGGATTCTGTTTGCTAGTATTTTGTTGAGGATTTTGGCATCTATGTTCATCAGTGATATTGGTCTGTAATTTTCTTTTTTTGTAGTGTCTTTTTCTGGTTTTGGTGTCAGGGTGATGGTGGCCTCATAGAATGAGTTTGGGAGTGTTCCTTCCTCTGCAATTTTTTGGAAGAGTTTGAGAAGGATAGGTGTTAGCTCTTCTCTAAATGTTTGATAGAATTCACCTGTGAAGCCATCTGGTCCTGGACTTTTATTTGTTGGAAGATTTTTAATCACAGTTTCAATTTCATTACTTGTGATTGGTCTGTTCATATTTTCTGTTTCTTCCTGGTTCAGTCTTGGAAGGTTATACCTTTCTAAAATTTTGTCCATTTCTTCCAGGTTGTCCATTTTATTGGCATAAAGTTGCTTGTAGTAGTCTCTTAGGATGCTTTGTATTTCTGCGGTGTCTGTTGTAACTTCTCCTTTTTCATTTCTGATTTTATCGATTTCAGTCCTCTCCCTCTTTTTCTTGATGAGTCTGGCTAATGGCTTATCAATTTTGTTTATCTTCTCAAAGAACCAACTTTTAGTTTTATTGATCTTTGCTATTGTTTTCTTTGTTTCTATTTCATTTATTTCTGCTCTGATCTTTATGATTTCTTTCCTTCTGCTAACTTTGGGTTTTGTTTGTTCTTCTTTCTCTAGTTTCTTTAGGTGTAAGGTTAGATTGTTTACTTGAGATTTTTCTTGTTTCTTGAGGTAGGCTTGTATAGCTATAAACTTCCCTCTTAGAACTGCTTTTGTTCCATCCCATAGGTTTTGGGTCGTCGTGTTTTCATTGTCATTTGTCTCTAGGTATTTTTTGATTTCCTCTTTGATTTCTTCAGTGATCTCTTGGTTATTTAGTAACGTATAGTTTAGCCTCCATGTGTTTGTCTTTTTTACGTTTTTTTCCCTGTAATTCATTTCTAATCTCATAGCGTTGTGGTCAGAAAAGATGCTTGATATGATTTCAATTTTCTTAAATGTACTGAGGCTTGATTTGTGACCCAAGATGTGATCTATCCTGGAGAATGTTCCGTGCGCACTTGACAAGAACGTGTAACCTGCTGTTTTTGGATGGAATGTCCTATATATATCAATTAAATCTATCTGGTCTATTGTGTCATTTAAAGCTTCTGTTTCCTTATTTATTTTCATTTTGGATGATCTGTCCATTGGTGTAAGTGAGGTGTTAAAGTCCCCCACTATTATTGTGCTACTGTCGATTTCCTCTTTTATAGCTGTTAGCAGTTGCCTTATGTATTGAGGTGCTCCTATGTTGGGGGCATATATATTTATAATTGTTATATCTTCTTCTTGGATTGATCCCTTGATCATTATGTAGTGTCCTTCCTTGTCTCTTGTAACATTCTTTATTTTAAAGTCTATTTTATCTGATATGAGTATAGCTACTCCAGCTTTCTTTTGATTTCCATTTGCATGGAATATCTTTTTCCATCCCCTCACTTTCAGTCTGTATGTGTCCCTAGGTCTAAAGTGGGTCTCTTGTAGACAGCATATATATGGGTCTTGTTTTTGTATCCGTTCAGCCAGTCTATGTCTTTTGGTTGGGGCATTTAATCCATTCACATTTAAGGTAATTATCGATATGTATGTTCCTATGACCATTTTCTTAATTGTTTTGGGTTTGTTTTTGTAGGTCCTTTTCTTCTCTTGTGTTTCCCACTTAGAGAAGTTCCTTTAGCATTTGTTGTAGAGCTGGTTTGGTGGTACTGAATTCTCTTAGCTTTTGCTTGTCTGTAAAGCTTTTGATTTCTCCATCAAATCTAAATGAGATCCTTGCCGGGTAGAGTAATCTTGGTTGTAGGTTCTTCCCTTTCATCACTTTAAGTATATCCTGCCACTCCCTTCTGGCTTGCAGAGTTTCTGCTGAGAAATCAGCTGTTAACCTTATGGGAGTTCCCTTGTATGTTATTTGTCGTTTTTCCCTTGCTGCTTTCAATAATTTTTCTTTGTCTTTATTTTTTGCCACTTTGATTACTATGTGTCTCGGCGTGTTTCTCCTTGGGTTTATCCTGTATGGGACTCTCTGCACTTCCTGGACTTGGGTGGCTATTTCCTTTCCGATGTTAGGGAAGTTTTCTACTATAATCTCTTCAAATATTTTCTCTGGTCCTTTCTCTCTCTCTTCTCCTTCTGGGACCCCTATAATGCGAATGTTGTTGCGTTTAATGTTGTCCCAGAGGTCTCTTAGGCTGTCTTCATTTCTTTTCATTCTTTTTTCTTTAGTCTGTTCCGCAGCAGTGAATTCCACCATTCTGTCTTCCAGGTCACTTACCCGTTCTTCTTCCTCAGTTATTCTGCTATTGATTCCTTCTAGTGTAGTTTTCATTTCAGTTATTGTATTGGTCATCTCTGTTTGTTTGTTCTTTAATTCTTCTAGGTCTTTGTTAATCATTTCTTGCATCTTCTCGATCTTTGCCTCCATTCTTATTCCAAGTTCCTGGATCATCTTCACTATCATTATTCTGAATTCTTTTTCTGGAAGGTTGCCTATCTCCACTTCATTTAGTTGTTTTTCTGGGGTTTTTTCTTGTTCCTTCATCTGGTACATAGCCCTCTGCCTTTTCATCTTGTCTATCTTTCTGTAACTGTGGTTTTTGGTCCACAGGCTGCAGGATTGTAGTTCTTCTTGCTTCTGCTGTCTGCCCTCTGGTGGTTGAGGCTATCTAAGAGACTTGATGGGAGGCTCTGGTGGTGGGTAGAGCTGACTGTTGCTGTGGCGGTCAGAGCTCAGTAAAACTTTAATACACTTGACTGTTGATGGGTCGGGCTGGGTTCCCTCCCTGTTGGTTGTTTTGCCTGAGGCAACCCAACACTGGAGCCTACCTGGGCTCTTTCGTGGGGTTAATGGCAGACTCTGGGAGGGCTCACACCAAGGAGCAATTCCCAGAACCTCTGCTGCCAGTGTCCTTGTCCCCACGGTGAAACAGAGCCACCACCCCCTCTGCAGGAGACCCCCCAACACCAGCAGGTAGGTCTGGTTCAGTCTCCCCCAGGGTCACTGCTCCTTCCCCTGCGTCCCGATGCGCACACTACTTTGTGTGTGCCCTCCAAGAGTGGGGTCTCTGTTTCCCCCAGTCCTGTTGAAGTCCTGCAATCAATTCCCACTAGGCTTCAAAGTCTGATTCTCTATGAATTTCTCCTCCCGTTGCCGGACCCCCAGGTTGGGAAGCCTGACGTGGGGCTCAGAACCTTCACTCCAGTGGGTGGACTTCTGTGGTATAAGTGTTCGCCAGTCTGTGAGTCACCCACCCAGCAGTTATGGGATTTGATTTTACTCTGATTGCGCCCCTCCTACCGTCTCACTGTGGCTTCTCCTCTGTCCTTGGACGTGGGGTATCCTCCTTGGTGAAGTCCAGGGTCTTCCTGTCAATGATTGTCCAGCAGCCAGTTGTGATTCTGGTGCTCTCGCAAGAGGGAGTGAGAGCACGTCCTTCTACTCCGCCATCTTGGTTAATCCTCCCTGGGTTCCCTATAATTCTAATGTTCATGCATTTAGTGTTGTCCCAGAAGTCTTTGAGACTGTCCTCAATTCTTTTCATTCTTTTTTCTTTATTCTGCTCTGTGGTGGTTATTTCCACTATTTCATCTTCCATGTCACCTATCTGTTCTTCTGCCTCAGTATTCTGCTCTTGATTCCTTCTAGGGAATTTTTTATTTCATTTATTATGTTGTTCATCATTGTTTGTTTGCTCTTTAGTTCTTCTAAGTCCTTGTTAAACGTTTCTTGTATTTTCTCCATTCTATTTCCAAGATTTTGGATCATCTTTACTATCATTACTCTGAAATATTTTTCAGGTAGACTGCCTATTTCCTCTTCATTTGTTTGGTCTGGTGGGTTTTTTGCCTTGCTCCTTCTTTTGCTGTGTGTTTCTGTGTGTTTACATTTTGCTTAACTTACTGTGTTTGGGGTCTCCTTTTCGCAGGTGCAAGTTCATAGTTCCCGTTGTTTTTGGTGTCTGTACCCAATGGCTAAGGTTGGTTCAGTGGGTTGTGTAGGCTTCCTGGTGGATGGGACTGGTGCCTGTGTTCTGGTGAATGAGCCTGGATCTTGCTTTTCTGGTGGGCAGGACCACATCCGGTGTTGTGTTTTGGGGTGTCTGTGATCTTATTATGATTTTAGGCAGCCTCTCTGCTAATGAGCGGGGTTGTGTTCCTGTCTTGCTAGTTGTTTGGCATAGGGTGTCCAGCCTTGTAGCCTGCTGGTCGTTGGGCAGAGCTGGGTTTTAGCATTGAGATGGAGATCTCTGGGAGGTCTTTCAATTTTGATATTATGTGGAGCCAGGAATTCTCTGGTGGACCAATATCATGAACTCAGCTCTCCCACCTCACAGACACAGCCCTGACACCCGGCTGGAGCACCAAGACCCTGTCAGCCACACAGCTCAGAAGAAAAGTGAGAAAAAAAGAAAGAAAGGAAAATAAAATAAAGTTATTAAAATAAAAAAAATTAAAAATAAAAAAATAAAAAGTAATAAAAAGAAAGAAAGAAAGAAAGAAGACAGCAACCATCCTGAAAACAAATCCACCAGTGATAACAAGCGCTAAAAACTATACTAAAAAATTTTTTTAAATTCGGACAGACAGAACACTAGGACAAATGGTAAAACAATGCTATATAGCATTTTATGGGAATGCTATAAAAGGCTAAACAAATCTACGAATGATAATAAACTCTAAAACTAAACTAAGATGAACATAAAAGCAGAAACAAATTAGTTGCAGATAGCAAACCCCAAGTCTACATTTGCTTCCCAAGTCCACTGCCTCAATTTTGGGATGATTCATTGTTTATTCAGGTATTCCAGAGATTCAGGGTACATCAAGTTGATCGTGGAGATTTAAGCCACTGCTCCTGAGGCTTCTGGGAGAAATTTCCCTTTCTCTTCTTTGTTTGCACAGCTCCTGGGTTTCACCTTTGGATTTGGCCCAGCCTCTGCATGTAGGTCGCCTGAGGGAGTCTGTTCTTCACTCAGACAGTACAGGGTTAAAGTAGCAGCTGATTAGGGGGCTCTGGCTCACTTTGAGTGGGGGGGAAACAAGGGTACGGAATGCGGGGTGAGACTGCGGTGGCAGAGGCCATCATGACATTGCAACAGCCTGAGGCGCACTGTTTGTTCTCCTGGGGAAGTTGTGCCTGGATCATGGACGCTGGCTGTTGAGGACTGCACATGCTCCCAGGAAGGGAGGTGTGGATAGTGACCTGTGCTTGCACACAGGCTTCTTGGTGGCTGCAGCAGCAGCCTTAGCATCTCATGCCCATCTCTGGTGTCTGCACTGATAGCCGCTGCTAATGCCCATCTCTGGAGCTCATTTAGGCGGTGCTCTGAATCCCCTCTCTTCACACACCCTGAAACAATGATCTCTTGCATCTTAGGCAGTTCCAGACGTTTTCCCAGACTCCCTCCCAGCTAGCTGTGGTGCACTAGCCCCCTTCAGCCTGTGTTCGTGCAGCCAACCCCAGTCCTCTCCCTAGGATATGACCTCCGAAGCCAGAGCTTCAGCTCCCAGCCCCCACCCACGCCGGTGGGTGAGCAGACAAGCCTCTCAGGCTAGTGAGTGCTGGTCAGCACCGATCCTATGTGTAGGAAATCTCTCCGCTTTGCCCTCTGCACCCCTGTTGCTGTGTTCTCCTCTGTGGTTCCAAAGCTTCCCACCCGCCACCCCCCATCTCCACCAGTGAAGGGACTTCCTAGTGTGTGGAAACTTTTCCTCGTTCACAGCTCCCTCCCAGAGGTGCAGGTCCTGTCGCTATTCTTTTGTCTCTTTCTTTTTTCTTCTGCCCTACCCAGGTATGTGGGTAGTTTCTTGCCTTTTGGGAAGTCTGAGGTCTTCTGCCAGCGTTCAGTAGGTGTCCTGTAGGATTTGTTCCACATGTAGATGTATTTGTGATGTATCTGTGAGGAAGAAGGTGATCTCCACATCTTACTCCTCCACCATCTTGAAGGTCTCCAGTTTTTATGCTTAATTAGGTCCCATTTGTTTATTTTTATTTATTTTCATTACTCTCAGAGGTGGATCAAAAAAGATCTTCTGTGATTTTTGTCATAGAGTGTTCTGCCTATGTTTTTATCTAAGAGTTTATAGTATCTGGTGTTCCATTTAGGTCTTAATCCATTTTGAGTTTATTTTTGTGTATGGTGTTAATGTTCCTATTTCATTCTTTTACATGTAGCTGTCCAGTTTTCCCAGCACCACTTTCTGAAGAGACTGTCTTTTCTCCACTGTATATTGTTGCTTCCTTTGTCATAGATTAGGTGACCATAGGTGCATGGGTTTAAATCTGGACTTTCTATCCTGTTCCACTGATCTATATTTCTCTTTTTGTGCCAGTACCATACTATTATGATTACTGTAGCTTTGTAGTATATTATGAAGTCAGGGAGCCTGATTCCTCTAGCTCCATTTTCCTTTCTCAAGATTGCTTTGAAGAAAGAAAAATGGAGCTGGAGGAATCAGGCTCCCTGACTTCAGACTATACTACAAAGCTACAATAATCAAGACAGTATGGTACTGGCACAAAAACAGGAATATAGATCAATGGAACAGGATAGAAGGCCCAGAGATAAACCCACGTACATATGGTGACCTTATCTTTCATAAAGGAGGCAAGAATATACAGTGGAGAAAAGACAGCCTCTTCAATAAGGGGTGCTGGGAAAATTGGACAGCTACATGTAAAAGAATGAAATTAGAACACTCCCTAACACCATACACAAAAATAAACTCAAAATGGATTAAAGACCTAAATGTAAGGTCAGACACTATTAAACTCTTAGAGGAAAACATAGGCAGAACACTCTATGACATAAATCACAGCAAGATCCTTTTTGACCCACCTCCTAGAGAAATGGAAATAAAAACACAAATAAACAAATGGGACCTAATGAAACTTAAAAGCTTTTGCACAGCAAAGGAAACCATAAACAAGACGAAAAGACAACCCTCAGAATGCGAGAAAATATTTGCAAATGAAGCAACTGACAAAGGATTAATCTCCAAAATTTACAAGCAGCTCATGAAGCTCAATATCAAAAAAACAAACAACCCGATACAAAAATGGGCAAAAGACCTAAATAGACATTTCTCCAAAGAAGATATACAGATTGCCAACAAACACATGAAAGGATGCTCAACATCACTAATCATTAGAGAAATGCAAATCAAAACTACAATGAGGTGTCACCTCACACCAGTCAGAATGGTCATCATCAAAAAATCTACAAACAATAAATGCTGAAGAGGGTGTGGAGAAAAGGGAAATCTCTTGCACTGTTGGTGGGAATGTAAACTGATACAGCCACTGTGGAGAACAGTATGGAGGTTCCTTAAAAAACTAAAAACAGAACTACAATATGACCCAGCAATCCCACTACTGGGCATATACCCTGAGAAAACCATAATTCAAAAAGAGTCATGTACCACAATGTTCATTGCAGCTCTGTTTACAATAGCCAGGACATGGAAGCAACCTAAGTGTCCATCATTGGATGAATGGATAAAGAAGATGTGGCACATATATACAATGGAATATTACTCAGCCATAAAAAGAAATGAAATTGAGTTATTTGTAGTGAGGTGGATGGATCTAGAATCTGTCATACAGAGTGAAGTAAGTCAGAAAGTGAAAAACAAGTACCATATGCTAACACATATATATGGAATCTAAGAAAAAAAATGTTCATGAAGAACCTAGGGGCAAGACGGGAATAAAGATGCAGACCTACTAGAGAATGGACTTGAGGATATGGGGAAGGGGAAGGGTAAGCTGGGACAAAGTGAGAGAGTGGCATGGACATATATACACTACCAAATGTAAACTAGATAGCTAGTGGGAAGCAGCCACATAGCACAGGGAGATCAGCTCGGTGCTTTGTGACCCCCTAGAGGGGTGGAATAGGGAGGGTGGGAGGGAGGGAGACAAGAGGGAAGAGATATCGGGATATATGTATATGTATAACTGATTCACTTTGCTATAAAGCAGAACCTAACACACCATTGTAAAGCAATTATACTCCAATAAAGATGTTAAAGAAAAAAAAAGATTGCTTTGGCTATTCGGGGTCTTTTGTGTTTCCTTACAAATTGTAAAATATTTTGTTCTAATTCTGTGAAATGCTATTGGTAATTTGATAGGGATTGCATTGACTTTGTAGATTGCTTTGGGTAGTATAGTCATTTTGACAATATTGATTCTTCCAATCCAAGAACATGGTATATTTCTCCATCTGTTTGTGTCATCTTTGATTTCTTTCATCAGTGTCTTATAGTTTTCTGAGTTCAGGTCTTTTGCCTCCTTAGGTAGGTTTATTCCTCGGTATTTTTTTCTTTTTGATGCAATGGTAAATGGTTTTGTTTCCTTAATAGTTATTCAATATTTTTATAGATTACGCTCCATTTAAAGTTATTACCACAATAATATTTCCCTGTGCTGTAAAATATATCCTTGTTGCTTATCTATTTTATGCATAGTAGTTTGTATCTCTTAATCCCTTTCCCCTATTGTGTCCTTCCCCCTTTCCTTCTCCCCACAGGTGACCACTAGTTTGTTTTCTACATCAGTGATTCTGTTTCTGTTTTATTATATTCATTCCTTTGTCTTTTTTTTTTAGAGTCCACAAAAGGTAATAACATACGGTATTTTTCTTTCTCTTTCTAACATTTTACTATGCATAATATCCTCTTGGTTCATCCACATTGTTGCAAATGGCAGAGATATCCTTAATATCTCTTTAATATAGGATTGCCTGACCAGAGTTATTTCCAGGTAGGAATTGTAAAATCTATTTATATGGTCTAAATCCAAAGTTGGCCAAATAGGACAATTTTGGTTTCAGAGAACTGCTTGCCCTAAGAAACTGCAACTTCAACCAAGTCATTTCCCCATTTGGGGCACTGGACTGGACTGTAAACATTGAGGGGTTGGATTATATACTCTCCAGAGGCTCTTTGAGCTCCAAAAGTTTTCATTCTAAGGTAATGGATAGTTGTGTTCTATGAAGTGTCTCTACAAGCTATTTAAGACATGTGGTGGAGTTTAAGAAAGTAACAACTGGCCATCATCCTTTACAATGTCCCTTTGTGCTTTGTACTGGTAAATCATGTCTTCATGGCTAACTCTACTGACATGGAGAGAGGTCACAAGGCCCCAGATTTCAGCACTTCCAAAGCAATCCTTAATTTTGCCCAGTCACTAAAACTCATGGATGAATGAGAACAATTCAAGTAATTATTTGTTTGTGATGTGTACTTTGTCAAATATACTAATTAAAAGTGAAATGATGCCACAGTCAATGAGATTTAGTTTTAACAAGGCACATAGACTGTTATTAGAATGGAAATTAGAGGTTGTATTCCCAAATCACCTTCATCCAAATACTTGGGCAGAAATGGTAAAATTATTGCCAAAATATCAGCTTACTTATTTGAAACCTTATAGTGGAATTTGCAAAAATTAAGGAAATTTTGACACCAATAAAATTAAAGTCATTATGGTGTAAAGGAAGCAAAGCAAATAACATTAAGCAGGGAGAAATAATAAATACATTCTATGAGAGAAACAGGATAAAAATGATCTTGACAGACAGGAACACTGAGTAAAATCTAACATGAGAGAATGTAATGAGGATAAATTTAAAATCCTACACATGTGTACAAAGAGCCAACTCTACAAGAGTAAGATCAAGGAAGGCTTGGCTTAGTAGCAATATTTATCTTAATAGCTGTAAGATCAATATGATTCAACAGGATCTGCCAAAAAATGAGTGGGATCTTAGTGTGCATTGAGAATAGTTTGCGTAACTGGAACTCTGTGTTCAATTCTGGAAACCACAGTTTGATATATACATACACAAAGGGTGAAGAAACTTGAAAGCTCAATGTGATCTGGTCCTGCCTAGTTTTCCAATGTTATCTTTTGCTATGTATCCACAAAGACCCTTCATTTGATCATGCTAACCTACTAACAAATGCCTCAAATATTCCTTGTTTACCCATACTTATAAGCCACCATAATTTTGTTTCTCAGCTGAAGCACATTACCTTTTGTAAACATTTTCTAATATTCCACCTCAGGTTGTGGTTTGTTCCTGTTAACACTCTATGCTTACCTCCATCACAGCACTTATTGCAAAGCTACTGACTTTTTTTCTTTGTCTTCATACCTAGAGTTCTTTGAGGGTAGGGTTTGCTTATTCATCTTCGTATCCTCAGCTTCCTGCAAAGGGCCTGACACATAGCAAGTGCTGAACAAACTACTTTAAAAAATAAAAGTTATACATGACTATAGAAAGGAAATTCAGCTGCTATGCTGGAGGAATAAGAGAGGTTGGGACACAGTAATTGCTTTCAAATATTTCAAGGTCTGTCATGAGATAAGGAACTGAACTTATTTCCTTCAGCCTCAGAGAGCAAAACAGGAACTAGTATGTAGAAGTTATGAAGAAGTATGGAGCTTTCACTTCCAGATAAGTATTTTCCAACAAAAACAGAATGTTTTATTATAATATATCCATCAAAAGGAGTTATCAAGCAGAGACTGGACTTTCCAAGGGCATGGGAGAGTGTGTTCAAACATAAAATAAAGAGTGAGGAGCTTATGTCTTCTACATACAGATGGCCAAGAGGCACATGAAAAGATGCTCAACATCACTAATTATTAGAGAAATGCAAATCAAAACTACAATTAGGTATCACCTCACACTGGTCAGAGTGGTCATCATCAAAAAATCTACAAACGATAAATGCTGGAGAGGGTGTGGAGAAAAGGGAACCCTCCTACACTGTTGGGAATGTAAATTGGTACAACCATTATGAGGAACAGCATGGAGTTTCCTTAAAAAACTAAAAATAGGGGCTTCCCTGATGGCGCAGTGGTTGAGAATCTGCCTGCCAATGCAGGGGACATGGGTTCGAGCCCTGGTCTGGGAAGATCCCACATGCCACGGAGCAACTAGGCCCGTGAGCCACAACTACTGAGCCTGCGTGTCTGGAGCCCGTGCTCCGCAACAAGAGAGGCGGCGATAGTGAGAGGCCCGCACACCACGATGAAGAGTGGTCCCCTCTTGCCACAACTGGAGAAAGCCCTCGCGCAGAAACGAAGACCCAACGCAGCCATAAATAAATAAATAAATAAAATTAAAAAAAAAAAAAAAAAAAACTAAAAATAGAGCTACCATTGATCCAGCAATCCCATTCCTGGACATATATCCAGAGGAAACCACAATGCGAAAAGATAAATGCACCGCAATGTTCATTGCAGCACTATTTACAATAGCCATGACATGGAGGCAACTTAAATGTTCATCGACAGAGGAATGGATAAAGAAGACGTGGTACATACATACAGTGGAATATTACTCAGCCATAAAAAATAACAAAATAATGCCATTTGCAGAAACATAGATGAACCTAGAGATTGTCATACTGAGTGAAGTAAATCAGACAGAGAAAGAGAAATATCATATGATATTGCTTACATGTGGAATCTAAAAATATGGTACAGATGAATGTATTTACAAAACAGAAATAGAGTCACAGATGTAAAAAACAAACTTATGGTTACCAGGGGAAAGGCATGAGGGAGGGATAAATTGGGAGATTGGGATTGACATATACATACTATTATATATAAAATAGGTAACTAATAAGAACTTACTGTGTAGCACAGGGAACTCTACTCAATACTCTGTAATGACCTATATGGGGAAAGAATCTAAAAAAGAGTGGATATATGTATATGTATAACTGATTCGCTTTGCTGTACACCTGAAACTAACACAACATTGTAAATCAACTCTACTACAAAAGAAATTTAAAATAAAATAAAATAGCTATTTGTTTTTTAAAGAAAAGAGCTTGTTTTCTAGCCTCTATAACTCTAAATTCTTAGAACTCTATAGTAAGGATCAAATCAATTGGGTTCTAGTCCTGGGTCTGCAGCTTACTAGCTGGGTAATCTTGTTAAGATATTAAACCTCTCTGTGCCACAGATTCCTTATCTATGATATGACAGAATGAGACTAGAATGTTGCTTCCAACCAAAAAATTTATGGATAAATAAATAATATGTTTATATAGAATTTATACTTTATAAAACATATTCCCATTTCCTCTCATTTGATCCTTGCCACATCCCTGAGCATTCATGGAAAGGTGCTGCTACTCCATTTGACAAATCAGAAAACTGTGGCCCAGAAAAATTAGGTGATTTGCTAAAGATTTAATGTTCCTTACACCACACCATGTTGAATTTAAAACGAGACTTTATGGCCAGTTTAATCGTCTACTTTTTGAAATCCAGATATCCATGCTAACATCCATTGAAGGAAACCAAATCCAACATGCATGTTTTCATTTACCATTAGCAAAAATAATTATGAAATCCCTGGACAAATTTTGGCATATCTTTATGAGTATAAACTTCTGAATCTAGTTGAAACATCCCACACAAACCACATAGCCTAAAGAAGGGGAAGTAGTTATACACAATGAGGGGCTAAAACGCTGTGAATGCTCAAGTAATGTTTGATGAATGAGCGAATGGATAGATGAATTGATTGATGGATGATAGATAGATGGGTGGATAGGTTGGGGGATGGGTGCATGAACTGATGGATCAATGGATAAAATTTGTGGCAGAATCAGGACTGGAGCCTGAGTGTCCTGGCACTCACTTCACTGTACTTCCACTGGATAATTTTACCTCTCTAAGCAAAAAAAAAAAGGAAAAAATATTTATGCATATTTTTAAAAACAATTGATTGTGGCAATGTGATCTAGCAGAAAAAACTATTAGTTTTAAAGCCATACAAACCTGGGTTTGAGTCTCAACTCTACCAGCTAATAGCTGTGTGACCTTGGGAAAGTTAGTTGTCTTTGCCAGTTTCTTTTTCACCTGAAAAATGGGGATAATGTGGTCAAAATGAAGTTAAATAAAATATCTGTGTAAAAAATCTAGCAAGTGCATCACACCCAGTAGATGTTCAATAAATATTTGTCCCACTCCTTCTCTGTGACTTTTAAATTTTTACTTACATTCTACAGAAATGCTGACATTATCTCTTCTGAAGATCTTGGAACTTCTTTACCATATGTGGCTCTAATCCAATGTTTCCCAAAGTGTGGTCCCTCAGACCAGCAGCATCAGCATCACCTGGGAACTTGTTAGATATGCAAATTCTCAGGCCTCACCCCAAACATACAGAGTCAGAAACTGTGGGAGTGGGGCCTAGAAACTTCTGTTTTAATAAACCCTCTAGGTGATACTGATACATTTTAAAGTTTGAGAACCACTAATCAATACCATTGGTACCTCTAGATTCATTGTTTAATGTTCTAGAACCAATTAAAGGCATGAAGACCTTTTATTGCGTTTTTTTTCCTAAGGTATCTTCTGAAATAGGACATCATATCCACATGTCATGTTATGTCAATCCATGATCCAGGAGGTTACATTAAGTGACACTGGAATTCCAGTGACAGCTTATAAATAAAACATAATAAACTTCTCCTCGTCAGTACATTGTGAGGATGTCCTTTGTTTGTAATGACCCCTCTAAACCATCTCAACAACTTTGTGAGAAAGGCACTGTACATCTTTGTTAAAAACCAAAACCTTTGTATTTCTTGACATCTTACTTTAAATTATGAATTACTCTTTATAGCAGTGATTCAAGACTAGTCAGTACCCATACTGGTAATTCAGTGAACAGTACTTTGTTATTTTGTTTTATTGTCTTGGTTTAGAAATAGCAGAATTGAGCATGGACACATGCAGTCTAGATCATTTGATTCAGATGTACATGCTTGAAGAATGCCTAATAAGTTGACCCATACCGTCCTAACCAGGCAACTCTGAATTATAGACATAATGCCTAAGAGGAAACAAACATTTCCTGGAAGTGGAACTGTCTTTTCAAATTTAAACCTTTATAATAATGATAATGCCATTCTCCTTTCTGCCAATTTTTGACCCAGGAGTTCGAGGACCAGGGGTAGAGTGACCATTGTAAGAAAGATAGAAGAATGGCTACTGAAAGGCTTTGAAGGATCAGCATAAAGTCCTTAGGCCAAATAAAGTTTAACCACCCAGACTATAGGCATGAGAGACTCTCAACTACACTGAAGTTTAAAACAATTCCAACTGTACCCTGAATATTAATATTTCAACTGGGATAGTAAGCCAAAAATGGCTGCCATAGACCAAGTCATCTGGGCCCTGAAGCTAAAACAATTGGAGTTTCATCTCAGCTGTGAGAAGAAAACTCATTTTGCTTTTTAATGCTGTCGTCTCCATTATGTTTCTACCATGCTCAAATCCAAGCTCTTCAAGGGCAAAAGGTAAGATCCAACAAACCTCTCAAGAAGTTATTAACCACGTATATAGTAGATGGCTGAAAACTGAAGAAAATTATAAAATCGGCACACAGAAGAGGGGTAGAGGGAAAGGTAATGAAGAGACACAGACTCCTTCACCTGGTCTCATCACCAGTTCTCTCACCCTTCTGTCCCACAAGTAAGGATGATACTGGGTAGGGGTGATCCAATTCCTGGCACTTATAATAAACTTTTGGATTTCTGGATAAATATAAATAAAAGCTATAGTCTGTGAGTCAAAACTACAGAAGTCATGTCAGAAGGTAGACTATTTGGTTAGATATGTATAATACTGGTGATTTGTAGACAGTTTTAGATGGTACATAGACAAACTTTTTGTTTTTAACATTATCTACCACATCTAGCCCATGATGCCAAAAAATCTAATGTTTTAGATAATGATAAAATAGATATTTAAATTTAAAATAGTTAATGTAAATAAAAATAGTAAGCAATTAATAATAAAAGTGATGAGAATATAGCAGATGTTCAGAAAGTGGTATGAAAATGACCAAAATTTAAGCTTAAGGAAAACTGACTTTCAGTAAAATTCAAGCCTTGGGAGAACAGGGTATATATTTATAACCTGAAGTCATTGAATCTTTACAGTCAAGTAATGAAATATTCATTATGTTTAGTCTGTACTTAATGAATCAGAGTTTTTGAGTTGGCAGGACCCTACTAATCAAATTGGCACATGACTTAGAAGGGAAAGATTTTAATTAAGGAAGCAAACACTGGGGCTTGATTTGAAAGAGAGAGGAAAGGAGAGAGAGGGGAAGGGGCAAGGAGAGAGAGAGGAAGAGAGAAAGAGAGAAAAAGAGAGAGAGGGAGGGAGAATGTACTTGAATTTTTATCATTTTCTAAAAGCTCTTGCTTTTGGTAAGTTCAAGTGTTTAATGTGGTGAAGTTCTCTTTTCAGTGCCCTAGGTTTTAGGTTAGGACTAGATGTCTAATTACTTTGTGCCTCAAATACAAAAATATTTTATCTTTGCCTGTCTCAGAAAGACAGAAATATCCAGAGTGAACTTATACAATGTGGTTTTATTCACTCAAAAAAGAGAATGTAGTGTTACCTGGAACAATAGAAGTTTGGCGGGCAGGGACCCTGAGCATAGAAGGTCTTCCTCCAGATTTCCTGAAGACCACATTCTCTTGGATATGTGTTTTACTGGAGAGAGGAAAAAAAGAAAAGAAAAAAATGTCTTTTATCATAGTTTTTTTTTTGAAAAAAAAACGAAGTTCCAAATAGTACCAGAGGTACTGTTACACATTTGAGTCTGTGTCTTGACATAATAAGACAATAGAACAAAGGGCCTTTGCATTTCTCCTACTCATCTTGCTAAAGCATTAATTTAGAAGTCTAACTATAAGGATTTACAGCTATTTCCCCACTGATTTTCCTGCCAAAAATGAAGAGAACACACACACTCACACACACACACACACACACACACACACACGCTTTCTTTCATCCATCTATTGATGCATATAGATAGATAGATAGATAGATAGATAGATAGATAGATATAGGGATAGATATAAATATATAGATATAAATATATCTGAAAAATTCATAACAATTATAAGGATATTTTGAAGCTCTTGAGTGCTTTTAAATTTTTTAATTTCCCAAACATTTTTACATTAGTCATTTCAAATAGATACTTTTTGATCATTCAAAAGGGGGTAGGAAACATGAAGACCTGGTATTGCTTTACTAAGCAAATTAACCTCACTTCACTTTTAAATATGGTTCATATACTAGCAGATTAGCAGAATGGTATAGACCTAATATATCTGGATTTTAGCAAATCATTTTACAAAGTCCCTCATGATATCCTTGTGGACAAAATGATGAAATGTGGGATGAATCATAGGACAGTTAAACGTGGAGCATTTTAAACATATGTACCCATGAACTGCTGATGAATGTTTCTATGGAGCAAGGAGAGGCTAGCTGTACCACATTGAGCACTTCCCAGACCATAATATTGGAGCAGAAATAAATGGTCACAGAAGAGTGCCAGGATGATGAGGGGTAGTCAAAAGCATATTATATGAGAAACAGTTAAAGGAATTGTGGCTATTTCACCTGGAGAATATTTACGGAGAATATCAGTGCAGTCTTCACAAACTTGAAGGGCTATTATATTGAAAATTAGAACTTAATCAGTGTGGCTGCGAAAGGCAGGATAAAGACTAAGGGGTGAAAATTTCAGTGAGATAGATTTGAACTCAACAAAAGGAAGAATTTTCTGGCAGTAAAACAGAAAAATGAGCTGTCTGGAAAGATGATGAGTTCCTTGTCCTGTAGGGACTTGAGACTGGACTGGATGAGTATCAAAGACGAAGAGGATGTTATGGAGTGAGAGACTGGGTTAGGTGGCCTTCAAAGCTTCCCTAATTCTCAGAGTATATGAGTCATTAACTTATTCATTCATTCATTCCACAAATATTTCTTGAGTTCCTACTAAATGCCAGACATGATTCTAGGCACTAGAGAAACAGTAGAGAATAAGACAAATTTCCTGTCCTAATGAGGTCATCTTCTATTAGAAGAAATAGGCAATAAGTGAGAAAACAACTAAATAATTAAGATAATGTCAGATAATGAAAATGTCAGAAAGAAAATTACATCTTTGCACCATTTGCTCCTTACAATCACTGGAACTGAGATCTTTTGATTTAGAGATGAGTACTCTGCCCACTAAACTTATTTATCCAAAGAGTTAAGGCCTGGAATTTGTCAGACCAGATTGGGAGAGAGAAACTAACATTGGTGATTCCCTCTAAAGTATATTACAGGATTCTCATAAAAGGTGGAATTAACAGTATGAGATTCATAGTCAGTGAAAAATTATGTTTCTTGACTCCAGAAGAACATGGCTTTAGAAATCATAATGTATGTTAGTTCATGCCCTTCAATCACTGTTATAAATGATCATTTCACCGACATTGTGTGGAACAGAGAACAAAACAGGTGAGGCCCACTTGAGCATGCAAATGAATGATGCTATCAGGTCAATCATAGGCAAAAATCATTAAATAAGCAGCTTTGGGGCTGCTTTTTGGTGCAGAGATAATAAAGGATCTCTTTACCAGTCCCTTCAAGTCACACCACCAACTCTATGTGGCAAGCGTCTACATTTTTAATAAATCTGCCTCAGAAACCATGCTCCAGGTCAGCAAAGGTCCATATTGAAGACAGAGGTAGCAAAATTGCAACCTACAAAATTGAATGTAATATAGTCAGATATATGTCTACTTGTGACAACCACCCTCCCACCCTGATACTCAGACAAGATAGAGGCATTTTAGATGTAAAAAGGCAAACAAATGAAAGGACTTTCTCAGGGAAGCAAATTAGACCAAAAGTAAACTCTAAGATGAATTGAAAACAGCCACCCCCTCTGGCCCAGTCAGAGAAATGCAAAGCAGATCCTAAGTCCCGCTGGTCACCCCTACTCCCCTGGGTGGTGAGTCAAAGTGAAACATCACCTGATGCAGAAAACAAAGCCAAATTTAGTCTAGCCTAGAGAGGCATTGCCAAAAAAGGAAGAGGTAAAACAAATAGCCAGATGAATTTTCAAAAAGACAAACAACCAAAACAAATAAACAAATACAAAAGATCATTTAAAAGATTAATAGCAAATTTCCCAATTCTGATTGAGACATAGGAATGGGGAGCCACATGGGGTGCATTGTCCTGCCTGCCAAACCCTTTAGTACTCATGTAGGTCACCCTGAGGTCAGGCCACTTACAAGTGATGATTTCTGGGGAGGGAAAAGAGTAGGCAAGACTCATGTCTTCAGGCTGTGGAAATTGTTTTCAACTCCTAATTCCTTAGCACTTAGGTAGAGTAACAACTGATCACTGTTGACTCCATATTGGTATAGCACAGAAAGCTGACCTTAGTAGAAGCATTCGAATGAAGCTTTGGAGATGACTCTCCACAGGGCTGGTTTTGTGTAATCTGCAAAATGCAACCATGTTTCCTCTCCTCTCCCAGCTTCTGAGGCCTTTTACTCCTTCTAGTGGCTCCTTCCCCTCAATCCATTGCCCTCCCACTGAAGTGTCAGTGACTTCAAAGAATCCCCCACCCAAGGGCCTGTCTTCTAGGACTTAGTATAAAAAGCTGTAATAGTTTCCTGGGGTTGCCATAACATAAATAAAGGGAAAAAAATCATTTTTTGAAAGTTCTAGAGACCAGAAGTCCAAAATCAAAGTGTCAACAGGGCCATGCCCCCTCTGAAGGCTCTAGGGAGAAATCCTTCCTTACCTCTTCTAGTTTCTGGTGGCTCCTGACACTTTTTGCTTTGTCAATGCTTCGCTCCAATCTCTTCCTCCGTCTTCACATTGCCTTCTTCCCTGTGTGTCTCTGTATCTTCACATGGTCTTCTTATGAGGACAGCAGTCACTGGATTAAGGGTTCCCCCCTTAATCCACTTAAACATTGTGCTGAGGGCAGTCCCTGCCACCAGTTTTTTGGAACCTAGAGTTAGTTAAGTATTTTGGCCATCAGTTCATACCATACTAATCTTCAAATAATCTAGCTAACTTGATGATATTTGTCCTGTCCTTCTTAAGCACCTTTGGAAAAGCATTAGAATTAATCTTTCTTTAAAACCAACATTCTTTCAATAGTCAGTTCCCTACTACTACTCCCCATACATACACATCTCCCCACCAACCACAAGCATATTTCTAAGCAAGCCAGAAAATAAATCTTTGCTCCGAATGTTTTTTTGGGGTTTGAGTTCCTTCTCCTGTCCTCATCCCAACCGAACACCAACAAATTAACTCATTCAGAACTAGATTTAAAAGTGCCAGACAGAGAAAGGAACAGAAGTCCCCATATCTGGCTCCTTCGTAAAGTTTTCAGTACTTGTTAAACTATACATTGCAAAGCTCCACCTCTAGAAATTCTGGAACTGTTGGCCTTGCTGTGTCCTGGGAATTGCTTTTAAGGAAAAATCTCAGATTATTCTGATGCCAGCTTTTGAGGACTAGCGTTTGAGAACCACTGAACACCACTGTTTCATAAGTATCTTGCTTAAAATGCAATATACAGTTCATATACGGTACAATGCACAAATCTTCAGTGACTTTTTACATATTCATACACCCATGTGACCACTACCCAGCTCAATATATGGAATGTTGCTATCACCCATACTCAGAAAGTTCCCTTGTGCTTCTTCCCAGTCAATACCCCCTCATCCCTAGAGGTAACTACTATTCAGACTTATAGAAATATTGATTAAATTTCCCTGCTTTTGAACTTCAAAAAATGGTAACATTTACTCTTTTGTTCTTGGCTTCTTTCACTCAAGATGTTTTTGAGATCCATCCATGTTCTCATGTATATCAGTATGTTTTTTAACTTCACGTAGAATCACTGAATGTTGAAGCTTGAAGGAACTTTAATGATCAGGATTAAAGCTCTGGCTCAAATGTCTATAAGGAACCAGGCAGAGAAAGTTTAAGAGTAAAGCAAGTAGATGTAATGGAGTAGGGAGTGGTAGGAACTGCAGAAAACTAGAGTGTGTTCTCCAGCTAAGGAAGCAGCCAATATTTACTCAACTCCTGTTGGTTGTTGCTATATGGGAATATGGGCCTAGCATAGAACTATTTTTCAAGGTAACTTGGAAAACTGGACTGTTGTGTAGGATCTCCTGATTTTTAATCAACTTTAAAATAAGTACAGATCAATCAAAACATATCTGCAGGCCACCTCTAGACCAGAGATGGTTAGTTTGCAATCTCTGACTAGTCTAACCTCCTTACTTTCAGATAAGGAAAAAAGGCTCAGAAAGGAAGATACTCATCCACGGACACACAGAAAGTTGGGGACAGAGCTGAAGCAGCCTAGAATAATAGTTTAAATTGCTTAGAGCACAGAGTATGAAGACAAATGGCTTGAGATGTAATCCCATCTCCACCATTTACCAGCTCTTTGGCCCTTTAGCACATTATTTAGCCTTTATGAGCCTCAGTCTTTAAACCTGTGAAATAGAAGGGAGAAATGCCTTTCTTGTGGGGTTGTTGTGGTTGTTGTTATACTAACTTAATTGAATGAGTTAATATAAAGTTAATATAAGCAAAAAGTATAGTATAGTATAGTGCCTAGTGCATAGTAAATGCTAGAGAAGTGTTTGCTATTGTTGTTGCTGTTGTTGTGGTTGCTGCAGCTATTATTTCCATGGAAAATGTATGGGAACAGTAATATTATCTGTCATGTCTGGGAAGTTAGTTCCTTTAGGACAAATTATGATACCAGGACATTTATAAATTTTCAAGCTTGATGAAACATAGCATTGAAAGGGGTCATTAATGCCAAATGCGCAATTAATCAAAATATTTTCAAGCGATTTTTACCCCAAGAATGAAAGATATAGCTGCCTATAGAAGAAAACTGATGTTAAAATTGGCGTGCCTAATGTGTGAAAAATAGTCTTTCCAATTTTTTTAAAAATTGGACTTTGTTAACCAAAGAAGTAGGGTTTTTATCAAACTTTAAGATAATACATACAAGCAGTTTGTCAGAAATGTGTCTCTTTTACCTGTTACTATAAAAGCTGTGGGGGATTTAAAAAGTGCAATCCAAATACCAGTTTCTATTTTATAGTGCTTTGGAGTTTTTGAAAGCTTCTTTCACAAATATTAGAAACCTAGATTGTTAGAACTAGAAGGAATTTAGGAAATCATCCAACACTCTCATTTTCTAGATGAGGAGAGATTGCTACCTACCCAAGATCATGTGGCAGGACAAGAATCTGGCTCCTCTGACTAACCAGAGAAAACTAAGACAAGATATAATTAGATTCCAAATGAGAACTGCAATCAGTGTTGGCTGCATTTGCAACAGGAAGTGTGGGCTAGGGAAATCAGGTAAGGCTCTTAGGAGGAGGCAGCTTCTGAACTGGGCCTAGAAAGAAGGGTTAATTTTTTAAACTTGGAAAGTCAGTCAGAGGGCATAGACCTGTAAACAAAGTCTGGCTGAGTGTGCCACGTGAGTGGCACAACGTAGAGACTAACATGGTTAGTAGGGCATGAGTAAGGGAAAAGGGAAGCACTGCTGGAGAGGTGGGATAGAACTGCATCTTAGAGGGCTTTGAATGCCAAATCAAGAAACTTGGACATGAGGCCACAGCCAAGTGGTAAGCCTCCTTTATATTTCTTCATTAAAAAAAATGTGTGCTCTCATGTTGTGTTCTTACCACACACACACACACACACAAGACACAAAGCAGCTCTGGGAGATGTTGGATATGTCTATTACCTTGATTATGGTAATGGTATCACAGGTGTTTGCTTATGTCCAAACTTATCAAATAGTACACAAAACATATGTGCAATTTTAGATATCAACTATACCTCAATAAAGCTGTTTTTTAAAAAAAGAAGAAAGAAGAAATGTATGCTCATATTTCAAAAATAACTCAAATGCTACAGAAAAATGTAAAATGAAAACTAAAAGTCCTCTCCACTCCCCCTACCCAGAGTCACTTATGATTAACAGCTTCTTATGAAACTTGCCAGAAATGTTCCCCCATGGAGTTATTTTTAAATAACAATCTTTATTTTTCAAACTGTGCTATCTACTGCAGTCACCCTGATGTAGCACAGTGACTAGATTGCACCATATCTGGCTTACACAAATGTTGAAAGCAAAAAGTGCCTCAGAAGTACAACCCTGCTTGCTTAAAGGCAGCTGAAAAAAGAAATCACGAAGCTCTCTCTAAAAATCAAGAAAACCAAAGTGCCTTTTCAGCTCTTGACAAATAATTCATCAGTGTAATCTTTCCCATTTGCACATGCTGTTGGACCATGCTCTGCTGGCACGCATAAAGAAAATACAAATGTCCCAGGAATCTGATGTGACTCCTTGCTAATGATATTTTCTGCTTCTGTCTTTTAGCCAAGAAATAATCAGAGAATAAGAGGGGAGCTATTTTTCTGTCAGGGATATATACAAATAACTCAGTTTTAGATAATCCAGCTGTGCTAGAAAAATCAAATACGGCAGTGACAAGAACAAAATCATGGCATAAATGGAATGGAAGAAAATGAGGAAATGGAATTTGGTTATGTAAATATGCTCCAAGAAGAAATAATTGAAATGAGATATCTAAACCAAGAGGTCCATGCTGGGGTTAACATGAGACAGTCTTGCTTGTTTAATACCTGACTTGGAAGAGGAGGGGAATTGAACCATTCTGAACATGGAGGACATCACAGGCAGAATTACGGGGTATTAAGAAAACACACATTAAAAAGTTCTTGGAAATGTTGAGATAAAATCATAGTCAAGCTCTGTCAGGTATTCTTGGGTAGGGTGGGGAGATAGCTAATGGGTGTCAGTAGTTCAGTAAATTAAGAAAATATATAGGGCAGTTAAAAATTCAAGACCACACATTTCTTGACCAAGTATATATACAACATTTGCTTTTTACTGTCATCTCTGTTACATGGCAACTTTCTCTTTAAGTAGCTATATATCACATTATAGTCTGTGAACTTACATACTTCCTTCACATACCCCAGGCTTCATCCAAACTGAACTGCTGCTTGTCCATTCATAGGCTATAACTGCTAACCTCTGTGCCTTTATTTTCACTATTTCCTCCATTGGGAATGTCCATTTCTTCATCCACTTTAATTTCACCCCCATAGTGGGATGATCAAATCTTACCCCTTTTTCAAAGCCTAACTCAAAAGTTCAGCTAAAAAATCACCTCTTCTACTAAGTCTTCCCAGATTCTATCCCTCACTCCTCTCCACCCACCCCACCCAGTCACAATCTCTCTCTTTTCCACCTTCATTACACATTACCTGTATCTCTTACAGGACATTTAACACTAGGAGATTTCTACACTATTAATACTAATGTACATATTTTGCCTGCATACTGGCCTGTAAATTATTTGAGAAAAAACTTCAAGTGGATTCATCTTTGTATTCCTCAACCAGAATACATACTTCAAACACATACACACACACACCTGCAGCACAGTGCCTTTAACCATCTGAATGGTCAATAAATATTTGTGGAACAGTTGTGTTAATTATGGTGGGTTTATATACAAAAATTTGTGAGGAGTTTTGTTTGAATGCACTAGGTGAGCTGATATAGAAAATCGGTGGCAATCCCTTTTACTATCAATATGATTTTTATCATCAGCTACAACTCAACAAATGCCTATTGTTAAGTATTAACATTATTTCTAATCGTCACAGCAACTCAGTAATGACCTATTATTATCCCCTACTTTCAGGTGAGGAGAATGAGTCTCAGAGAATTTAAGTAATTTGGCCAAGATCACACAGCTAGTAAAGAGAAGAGCTGGGAACTGAACCTTAACCTGCCTTACTTCAAAACTTGCACTCTTTCCATTAGCACATTTTTTCAAAGCACTTTCACAACTATTATCTCATTTGAACTTCACAGTAAAAATATTGGGTTGTCAGGGTTGATATTCTCCGTCCTCAGTACACCATTCACAGTTGCTTCTCCCATCACTACACTCGGACATTCCTCTCTAGTCCTACTGAGAGTCTACCACCACCCCTTTAACAGTCTGCAACCCTATAAAAACCATACCACCACCATTGCCTGAATATGACCTTTAGAGGTGCTTAGGTAAGTCTAATCATTAAAAGATAGTCTCCTATCATGTGATTTTTAAAATGCTAAACCATAAAATTAAATATTCTCTAAAGAGAACCCCCCTACACTGTTAGTGGGAATGTAAATTGATACAGCTACTATGGAGAACACTATGGAGGTTCCTTAAAAAACTAAAAGTAGAACTACTATATGACCCAGCAATCCCACTACTGGGCATATACCCTGAGAAAACCATAATTCAAAAAGACACATGCACCCCAATGTTCATCGCAGCACTATTTACAATAGCCAGGACATGGAAGCAACCTAAGTGTCCATCAACAGATGAATGGATAAAGAAGATGTGGCACATATATACAATGGAATATTACTCAGCCATAAAAAGGAATGAAATTAAGTTACTTGTAGTGAGGTGGATGGAACTAGAGTCTGTCATACAGAGTGAAGTAAGTCAGAAAGAGAAAAACAAACACTGTATGCTAACACACATATATAGAATCTAAAAAAACGGTACTGATGAACCTCATGGCAGGGCAGGAATAAAGATGCAGATGTAGAGAATGGACTTGAGGACATGCGGGTGTGGGGGACGGGGAAGCTGGGACAAAGTGAGAGAGTAGCACTGACATATATACACTACCAAATGTAAAATAGATGGCTAGTGGGAAGCTGCTGCATAGCACAGGGAGATCAGCTTGATGCTTTGTGACCACCTAGAGGGGTGGGATAGGGAGAATGGGAAGGAGGCTCAAGAGGGAGGGGATATGGGGATATATGTATACATATAGCTGATTCACTTTGTTGTACAACAGAAACTAACACAACATTGTAAAGCAATTATACTCCAATAAAGATATTAAAAAATAAAAATAATTAAATTACTTAAATATTCTCTTTAACTGACCAAAATGTACATATGCTGTTTTTTGAGCATTTTTCTAGATTTTCTGTGATCTTTCCTTCTCTCCTCCCCTCCCCCTCTCCCTCTGCTTTCCTTCCCACCTCTGTTTCCCCCTCCCTCTCCCTTTCCCTCTGTCTCTTCTGCCATGCTGATGCCATAAGCTTGGATTTGTCTGCTTTCTGGGTGAACCAGCATTGGCAAATCCCAGAGAGTAGGGCTCCAGGAAGTAAAGGAGGGGACAAGATCCCTATAAGAGGGACATCCCCAAGAGTGGGGTTATAGCAAAGGCCCCTTATTCCACTGTTAGGCTGTGATGGTGGTTACTTCAGCCCTTAGCTAGGGCAGCCTGGTCAGCACATTGCCAGGATTCAATGAAGCCAGAGCATTGAAATCATTAAGCAAGTCTGTTAATGTTAGAAGCCTTATTGGGCCAGCCTTATAAGGAAAATATATATATAGGGCCACCTATATGTGGTGTGATCTAAAGGATGTCAAAATGATATCTCTGTCTCAGGATATCTCGCCCAACAGTAGGGTCTTAAAGGGACTGCAGCCTTTCAGAATACCCTATGAAAATGCAAACACCCCAAGAAAGTTCCTTTTAGAGCTCAGTAGGGATTCATTTTCCCAAAATGATAGCTGATCTAGGGAAAAGGCCACCTAAGTATGCAAAGGAAAAGAAATAAAATGAGAAGATGGTAAATATCATAAAAGGAGACGAAGGGGTGACAAATTTTGACTCCAGAGTTGTACTGGGGTAGACTCTGTTCCTATTCCATTGCCACGTGCTTTGGATCCCAGTCACATGAGTAAGGAGAATTCTTGGAAAGCTTTCCAACTTCTAAAGGAATTGAGAATTCCTGTTGCCCCAATGCTGTATAGTGTTGATACAAGAAAAGTTTCAACCTGTACTAAGCACATAGTGGGTTAAACTTAAAATGCTGCAAGTCTCTAACCATAGGAATAACATGTTGAACAAAACAGACACCAGCGTGGGACTGCCCTCAAGGGGTAGCTGGGCATTGTGCCAGAGGTCTGTGGGGTAACCTGTCCTGTTCACTCTTCCAGTCTGGAAGAAGGAGGGGCAGGAGCTTGAGTTGCGTGAAGATGCAGCCTAGCCAGCTTTGAGAAGACCCCAGCAGAAACCTAAAATGTTTCAGATTGTACATTGCCAACAAAATAAAATTATGATTCTTAGTGCAATGTACAAAGTAGAATTTCATCTTATTCAAACTTTCCCTTCCCTTTCTCCCTAAGTTAACAATTAACATATGTAACTTATTAACATAACTGAGCATAACTGTGCAGTCTTTATATCTGTTAAATGGACATTTGTCTTTTTTCCGTCAAAATTCATTTGCCAGTTTTTAAAAAAAAACCTCATTTACTTAAAATGTTTTCATAACCATTCTAAATCTCCATAAATTCCATCATGTTGTGAGTGTAAGGAGAAGGACTAAAGTGTAGGGGAAACATGATGAGAGTTTGGATGTAATTACTTTTCTATTCTTACTTGACTAATTCAGGATATTAAAATTACTCTAGGCATTTTGACAAAAGTAAGTGTAGCTCTTCTTTCCACTCAAAATAGAATAATTCTCTATGTTTAGACAGTTTGGAACTTGTACTTAAGGACTTTGAATGTGATCTTTGCTCTTTAACAGGGGTGGCGGAGAGGTCCATGCATTTGCCCACTGAATAAATATGTCCGTAGGCAAGGCACTATTCAGTGCTTTAGTCCATGGACTTTTTAAACATCTCTCTTGGCTGCTCCACAATCCCTTTGTTAATCATCTCATCTTCATGCTCAGGTGCCTCCAGTTCTGATTCTAGAGCATTATTTGGTAAACTAAATCATCCATAACCCAGCCAGGAAGAAAAGAAAAGCACCCGAGTGGTGAAAAATCAAGCTGTAAAATCCATGCACTGTAAATTTCTTCATATGAGAGCCCCTGTTCAGCCCTTACACAATTCTAGCAATTTTAACTCTCTAGTTTCCCAATTCACAGATGCTTAAAAAGAATAAATTAAAATGATGTTTCTGCTGCTATAGCTGCTTATCATCATCATCATCATAGTCAACCTTCACTGGGTATTACTAGCTGCTAGACACTGTGCTAAGCCTTTTAAATGTATTATTTCGTTAAATCTTTGCAATGCCTCTATAAAGTTAAGTACCACTAATAGCTCCATTTTACAGTTTTATAAGCTGAATTTTATTTTTTTAATTTAATTTTTTATATAAGCTGAATTTTAGGCTAAATTTTAGAAGGACTAAATAATTTGCCAAATTTGCCTATACTTAGTATAGAAAGGTATATAGTTAACAGCGTGGAGGGCTATGTGACAGTTTGATAGCAAAAGAGTAGAAAAATACAAAGTGAAAAAAAATTACAAGAAGTTGGAAAGTATAGCAATTTGGAGGTATTTAATTTGGAGACTGGCCACTTTATACCTCTCAATAGCTTTCAGAAGGCAACATGGTGTTAAACACAGTAAAGGAGCTGGTTTGTGTAAGTATGAGCCCAAACCATTAAAAAATAAATCAAATTACACTCAAAATAATCTACTTAAGAATGGAGAAATAAGTGTAATGCATTCTATAAATATTTCTTAGAATTTTTTTAATTGGTAAGGTAAATATCAACTGTGTGTTTTGGATTCTCAAAGGGAAGGATCCAGTTATCTAAAAAATTCACATAACCAGAACACATTATTTCCCGATGATGGTGGTATTTTTATGTGTGTTGTGTTTCTAAAGAATAAAACATCAAAAGGAAGGGAGGTAATATCATTTGATTTGCAAAAGGTTTTACTTTTCAAAGCCTCTGCATTAAGGTTCAGCTTGTCCAGTCTGTCAGTTTTCTGTGGTTTGGGCATATTCCATCACCAGGGTTTATCCCATTATGCTGATTAATGTAGAACTGACCATTTTTAAAGGAGACTTTAGACCATGAATAACCTGATGTGTGATTTGATTTGGCCAGAGACAGTTCCCAACCGCACTCCTTACTAGGACAAAAATGAGTCTTACCTAAAATGGCCACATGGCCCATGCCCAGGGCGTGACTGTGATTTGTCATGAGAAGAGAAGGTGAGATCTTGAGCAAGGTCATTTCTCAAGAGGCCAGCCCTTAGTGGGATACCTGGGTGCTGCCTAGAACACCTGAGTGGCTCAGGGAAGGATGAGAACCCTGGGCCAAGACATTCAGGAGGAGCCAGGGACCCTGCAAGACTGTTACAAGTACCTTTCAACAAAGTTGACCTCCTCTAAAATCTTACCCTATTATACTTTGTCTAGATCTGTCCATGGTAAAATTCCCAAGAAAACACTGCAGAGAGGGACCCTAGGGACTGAGTAGGTGGGTGGGAGAAGGGACTAAGGTGCTGCAGGCTGCTCTCTGAGTAAGAATTAAACAAACAGCCCAGTGTGGATAGAGTGATGGGAGGTTACATTAGACGGACATAAAAAATAAAGTCCCAAACCACTGTGGTCATTCAGAAATGTTTGCAACTTTTCACAAGGGCAGTGGCATTACTCCCAATTTCCTGGCCAAATATTTATTAAAGTAACCAAGGGCTGAGTACATGAGGCTGCCTCACATGGGCGCAACATCCTACTTTCCTTGCTGCTCTAAACTGAGAGGTACTGTCAAAAAAAACTCTTCCACACTCGAAATAGCTACGTTACAGAGGAGAGTTGGAACGTGTTCTGGGAGTGGGTGTGTTTGTTTGAGTTCAGTGTATGCAGAAAAGGCAAGCCTCCACAACCATTCACACACTTCCCTTCTCAGCGATGGGTACGCAGACAGCCGAGCTCCTGGACTAAGTCTCTGAATGGTAATGTACATTTATAAAGATTATTTTCTTAACTATTTTGAGGCATTTTATAAATAATGTGCATGTGTCTGCTGAGCGCATATATATTTTTTGTCAACTTTTGCTTGTTTTCTCCTGAGGCTGGTCTTGTGTGGTTACTTATGTGGTATGATTTCTGAGGTGTCAGAAAGAGCTCACCCCTACCTCCTACCCCAGCCACCCAAAAATATCTCTTGGGTTGGCCCACCACAGAACTTAAAATCCCCACATTGCTCAAACATTTGATTTAGTCATTGAAAGCAGCTGTTAAAATCCAAGTGTTACATTGGGATATTAGGCAGACATTAGAAATTAAAGACTATATAAAACAGGAAAAAATATGGAGAAATTGTTTCTAATATAATGCTCACTTTCAAAAGAAGAATGCAAAATAAATACACGGATTTGGTCAGATGCTGTTCTTAAAATGTCATGGGGTCAGAGCCAGCATATATGACCCAGTTCATGAATATGAGCCTATAGTAAAAGAAGTCCAGCACTGCTGGGCAAGTTTTGTCATGATTTATTTTGAATGAGTGCTTTCCACAGTTTCTGATCCTCAGATCCCACTCTCTTCACAGTGTATCTGACACCTCCCTTTGCTGAGCTCCGGGGGCTCACAGTGACCTCCTGTTAATCAACCTTGGTGGGGCCCAAATCCCCACTTTCTGGAAAACTCAAGGAGCCTGACATCTGCCTGTGAGGAGCTTTTAGAAAGACCTCACAAGCGCTCACCCACTCTCTCTTGGCAGCAAACTGCCAAACCAAGTCCATTTCCTCAAAAGATGGTGGAGGACTTAGCAGCCTCCTATATTGCTCTGAAATTGGAGAATGAAATTCTGCAGGCTCAAGTGCAGCGGCTGATGGAGGAAAATGCTGCCTTGCAGTCCCAGATCCCAGAGCTCCAGAAGCCCCAAGCAGCCAAAGAGGATGAACCACTCCAGAAGCCCTCAGAGGCCCAGGAGACCCAGAGACCCCCCGAGACCCTGGATTTCCCAGCAGCCTTGGAACCCCAAGAGCTCCCAGAGGTCAAGGAGCCCCAGAAGCCCAGAGAGACTCAGGACCTCCCATCCTGGGAGCCCTCAGCAGCCCAGGAGCCCCAAAAATCCTTGGAGTCCCCAGCAGATCCAGAGTCTCTGGAGTCCCCAGCAACCCAGGATCCCCAGGCACCTCCAATGGTCCACGAGCTCACAGGAGCCTGGATATCCCATAAGCCCTCAGAGGCCAAGGAGCCTCAGAAGCTCCCAATGGCCCAGGAGGTCCAGAAGCCCGCAGAATTCAAGGAGGTTCAGGAGCCCCCAGATACCCAGGATGCCCCAGCAGGCCAGGGGACCCAGAATTCAGAGCTCCAGGATCCCCCAAATTCCCAGGAGCTCCAGGAGGCACCAAAATGCCAGGACACCTCAACACACCTGGAGTCCCTTGAGTTTCTTGCCCCCCAGGAGCTCCAGGATCCTTCAGATGCCCAGGAGTTCCTAGGACTCTTAACACCCAAGGAGTCCCTGGACGGCCTAACAGCTGCTGAAACATCAGCAGCTTCAGAGTTTCCACAGTCTTCCAATGGGTTAGAGGCTGAAGCTTTCCCTCTAGAATACCCTTTAGCCTTCAATGGGGATGCCCAGAAGCTTCCTGAGTTTCTGGTTCAATTGAATAGTTACATGAGAGTCAGAGGGCACCTGTATCCCACCGAAGCAGCTCTGGTAAGCTTTGTTGGCAACCGCTTCTCAGGTGAAGCAGGAAAGTGGTTCCAGCCCTTAGTAGATATCCAAAGCCCCTTGCTGGAGCAATTTGAAAGTTTCATACAAGTGCTCCAGGATACCTTTGACAATCCAGAAAACATGGAAGATGCCAACCACCGCATCCGTAAGCTCTGCCAAGGGGAGGACCATGTCCACCAGTATGCGACCCACTTCCACATCATTGCTCAAGAGCTAAACTGGGATGAAAGCACCCTCTGCATCCAATTTCAGGAAGGGCTTGCCAGTTCTATCCGAGATGAACTGTCTCGCACAAACCCAGCCACCAACCTATCTGATCTGATCACCCAATGCATCACCCTAGAAGAGAAGTTAAGTGGTAAGCCTGATCTAAGTCCACAAGAGGCAAGTCCCTCTCAGGAGAAAGCTGGGTTTGATAGTCCACCAGATGAAAACCAGCCTGTGCAGGCTTCAAGCAATCGGCCACACCTCAGTGAAGCCGAACGAGCCCGCCGCCGTGAAGGCCACTTGTGCCTCTACTGTGGTTATCCTGGTCATTTCGCCAGAGATTGCCCTGTCAAGCCTCATCGTGCCCAGCAGGCGGGAAACATCGAGGCCCGGCGGTAAGGGGGAACCCGGGCGGGCCAATCTACAAATATGCCTCCCCCTCACTTCCAATATCCATGTCTCGTACTCTCTGGCTTACTGTTGAAATCCGACTGGGAAGACGACAGTTTTTTGAGCAAGCGATGGTGGATTCAGGCTCCTACAGAAACAGCATTGACCATTCTGTGGTTCTTCGAGAGAAGCTGCCCATCCGCAATAACATCTTTCCTCTGATGCTCGAAACCGTAGATGGCCGTCCATTGATTAATGGACCCATAACCAAGGAAACACCACCTGTTGAAGTTAAAATTGGAAACCACGTTGAAGAGCTCCAGTTTGACATTATTCATGCGCCAAGGTATCCTCTGATTCTTGGAATCCACTGGCTTGAAACACATGATCCTAACATCGAGTGGAGTACCCGCACTGTGTCCTTTCCATCCCGTTATTGTCACTACAATTGCTTCAGGCACAGGTGGAATAGAAGACGACGTGATGAAATAATTGCTGGGTAGATCCTATGTCCTAGTGACTGCTCCTAGCAACCTGTCTTCTGTTACCTCAGCTGTCATCAGCGTTTGCTGCTCCCAGAATCTTCCACTGAATCTCTGGCAATGAACTAAGGCTACCTGTACAACAACCCTGCCTCTCGGATCATGGACTGAACCTGACGACTTTGAGCTGCTTTTTTTTTTCCGCCAACCCTGCATGCCCCCCTCTTTGAACCCTGCATTAATGTGGGGATGTTTTAATTACAATTTATACTAACAATATGCATGAGAGTAGATAATAGAAACTAACATTGAAAAAGTATAGTTGTTAGACCGACTTGATTTTTTCCTTATCAAGATTTTCTTTATCACAACAATTGCAACATCTTTTCAATAAAGAAAATAAATTTGCAAGTGATATTTTTTTAAATTCAATAAACATGGGCAATTTCTACTAGTGTTTTAATTCTTTCTTGGATTAGCTGAGGGAAGAGAATAAGACAGAAGTAAGTTGGGAGGGAGGGAGGGAATTGGAAGAGTCTCGAAGCTTGAATATTCCAGGAGTAGTGACAGGTCAGTGAGCGATGGGGTATAGGGAGATGGAGAAAGTAGGAGGCTGGTTGGAGTGGAGGGAGATTGGATGAGGTATGGAGGAATTAGAGAGAGGATAGAGGGAAAGTTGAGAAGAGGGTTTGGGGGAAATTGAAAGGAAGTTGAAAAGGGTTCAGGGGAGAGCTAGGGGGTGCTGCGGGCAGGGGTGTGGGGAGGGGTAAATTCCTACAAAAATAAAGGGTGCGCTGACAGAGACACTGAGCAGCTTTGAAAGCAAACTTCTTGGACTTCATAAGTTAACCAAAGAAAGGCCCTGGAGAAGGTAATAAGACCCCTCAGTGACCCAGCTTTCCTGGTAAAGTGACAAGAACTTATTCCCTGCAGCAGGAAAATTTGCCCTAGAGCTTATGCATGTTAATCTGTTCTTGTCGGTGCACAGGAGTAGAGTGGAAGGAATCAGCTTTCAACACATGCAGATCATTAGTAGCCAACTGTACGTGCTCTGCTAGCCATGCGGCTTGCATGACACACAGGAAGAGTCAAGTCAAGGAACTTATGTTCTTATGGACCTGAGAGGGGCTATTGTCCCGACTTAAATCACACAAACAGACAAACTACAGGGCTGTAGGGGTGGATGGAGGGGGCTGGATCTCCAGGTCTCCAGGAATTTCCAGAGATATGAGGAGTATGTTCCCTCTGTGTTTCCAACTCTCCTTTGGGAGTCTTTTTCTGAGGCCACTTGAAGGATATTTTGCCTCTTACTTAGACAAATAATCAAATATATGATCATAACCCTAGAAGGAGATAGGTGAGGAACTTACCATTCATAATGGTAATATCTTCCAGCTACATCAGGCATATTATACTCATTAATTGTATCCTTATTTCTCAGAACAACCCAGTGAAGTAGGTATGTTTGCTCCTATTTTATCAATGAGCAAACAGAGCTCCAGCAAGGCTAGTTCACTTGCCCAAAGTCATAAAGCTAGTAAGTGGTGGAGGTCTTTTAGGCTTTCGAAGCCTCTGCCCTTTCCCCTATAGCATGCCAATATCCATAATGCGGTGTTGAGAAACAAACAAGGTTGTGGCAGCAGAGACTGAAGTTAGATAACCTTAAAAAGTAGAGGAAAACTCAGAATAAAAATTGCAGGGACCATTTGAAAAGTAAATCTGTTTCCCCAGTTCCCTTGATCTCACCCCAACCCCTTCACACCCCAAACTTCCCTTTGCACCTCTTGGAGAACTTCCTTTTTTTAACTACTGGTATTTTTTCATGAAAATTGGAAGTCCATGAGCAGTCATTTACCTGTAGGACATGTGCACTAACTAGCAGCATGTGTAACACCCCTTAGATTGTCTGCCTAGCCACTTCCATAACCAATCCAAATCCTCTGCAGCCTTAAATTCTACATCTTCTAGTCCTCACTGTCTTCCTCTGTCTTCCCTGAACAGTCTAACATATTTCTTCATTATATACCTCCTTGTGGTATGTGGGGACATTTCTTAGGTATATGTACTATATCCCGCCAACCTAACCCCCCCACACACACACACAAATACTTAGCCTGGGTGCAGAGATAGAATCTTCTACATGCCTACATTTAACAGCATAGCCTAATGCAGTGCCTGGTACATAAAAGTTCTCCAAAGTGACTGATTCAATGATACTGAATTATCATCACCCAGAGAAGGGTACTCGTTTATACATCATGGACTTTTCTTATTTTTTTCTCCTACTCAATTGCTCATCTCTACCACCAAAACCAAACACTAGTTGTCAATGTAGAATTCAAGACAAAAAAGTTGTAAGCCTCTATAAAGGAAAAATACCTTTTACTTGTCAAACTACCTGAAGCTAGGAAGACCAACTGTGTTGGTTTCCCCAGGATTGAGAGGGTTCATGGGACACAAGACTTTCTGTGTTAAAACTGGGACAGTTCTGGGAAAACTGGGATGGTTGGTCAACCTACCTGGGCTCCAAATTTTTCTATCTGGCTGTAGAGGCTTATTTAACTACAGTACAATTTTTTATTTCAGGAAAAGGATCAATTATCTAATCATAGAATCACATAATTTATGAGTTGTAAAAGACTCAAGAAGTCTATTCCCTAAATTTTACAAATGAAGGAGCTGAGAAGGCTCAGAGAAAGGAAAGTTACTTAACATAGCTCAGCATTATCTGGATCTCCTGACTCCAAATCCAGTGTTCTTTTCACCATAAGCTACAGTTCTAACTCAGTAGTTAAAACTCGAGTATGTGGTCAGCACTGAGCTAGGTACTGTGGACAGTGGCTAAAGTATAACATGAGAGGTTTACAATGTGATCAAGGAGAAAAAATTAGCAGGCATTAGACAGCTAGCATAGATAATCAAATGTGTGGTGGTATCAAATATACCAAACTAAAACATTGTACAAGCTGATAAAACTAACAATAATAACTACCATTTAATGAGCACTTGGATTTTGCCAGACATTGAGCTAGGTGATTTATGTATTTGCAACTGTCTTCAAGGTAGATTTTATTAGCCCCATTATACAAACAAAGAAGTGAAGCCCACTGAGGTGAGGTTACTTGCCAAAGGTCACACTGCTAGGAATTGGTGGGTGCTAAAAACAAACCCTGATCTCTTTCACTCCAAAGCTGGAGTTCTGTCCAATACACCACACTGGTTCTCAGGCTGAATGACCTTTACTCTTTATTAAGTATTTTAACAATATTTTTTCACTAGACATGAGTTCTACTACCTTAGAAAAATATATTAATTTGTTAATGCATTCATTTATTTCTTAACTCAACAAGAGCTTACTGAATGTTTTCTGTGTGTCAGACACAGGCATGGGAGAAGAGGATGAAAAAGGAAGAGGAAGAGAGGTTCAAAGATATCTACCGTATGACTCATGGTTCTTGCTCTGACCAAAATTTAATGGGGGAAGCTATTGTGTAACACAATACTGTGGCATACAGAGGAGAGAGCACTAACTCTGTTATAGGCTGGAAAAGTGTGTCTTGAGTTGGGTCTTGAATGAATCTGATTGGAAACAAGGGGGAGGGCAGGGCTTTCTATATTGAGTAAAGTGTACACACAAAAAAGCAAGTTGGAGGGCAAATCACAGTGTCTTTAGAAAAGATAGTTCTATTTCACTGGCGAGTAGGGGTGTATGTGCACATCTGTGTAGGGTGGGGGTGTGTAGGTGGGGAGATGAAGATTAACAAGGAAGTTGGAAGTTCCTATCGACCTAAGATGTTCAAACTTTATCCTGTGGGCAATTTGGACTGGAATCTTTGATTTTCTTTTTCTTTTTCTTTTTTTTTTCCCCTGTATTAGATTTGGGTGTGTTTTCTCTCTCTTGCTGCAAAGTTATACACACTCACTGTAAAAAAATTCATATATGTCACATGTTTATAAAATAAAAGTAGAAGTTTCTCCTTCCTCTTTGCCCTATATCTCACAAATTAGGAGGTTTTTAACTGGGAAAGAAACATGATTAGTTTATATTTTAGGAATTTGACAGTGATGTGGAAAATGATAAGGGAGAACGTGACAAAGTACCCCCATTCTTTTTTACCTTCTTAGATTTTATGAAGATGGATCAAACCATCAAAGGCAAAATATTAAAAGTAAATTAAGCCCAGTTTTCTTCAAATATTTATTTTGAGTTTTTATTATGAGCAAGACAATGAAATATGCACAAACAGAAATGGACAATGTCCCTTCCAGCAAAACTTCTACAGTCTAGTAACAGATAAATGTTCATGAATTATAAGAAACTACCTTTCCATTTGGGGCTTTTCAGTTTTAAATTTTAAAGACTTTAACTGGAGAGGTTTTTCTGAAAAAATATATTCTGCAATATCTGGCACAGATAAAGAGAAAACAGCTAACTTTACCTAACTTCTTTAGCTAACTTCCTTCTTTAGCTAACTTTTCTAAGTTTAAACTTTAACAGGAAAAGCTATACATTTTAGTAGCTTCTCTTTCTAGTTTGTTTTCTTAACAAATCTTTCATATTTCATGCTATTAAAGTATGCTTGGAGTAGTCATGGTCATTCCATAGAAGGATTTATACATGTTCCAGCTCTTAAAGTACCTGTATATTTCTAAAGTTATGTTTCTAAAAGGTTTTTTTAGGGATAGATGATTTTAAACAATAAACATTTATATCTAGCATATTACTAGATATGAAATATTAAATTACAAGAGCAATATAAGGGTCAGGACACTAGGGGTCAGGAGACTAAGATTAAATTCCTGAGTTTGTCACTTACTAGCTATACAACCCATATTGTTTATGAAATGAGTAATACAATACTTGCTTTACCTACCCAACAGAATTAGAGAAAGCATCAAATGAAAAATCTCATGTTTAAAAAGCATTATGAGATAAACAAGGTCCTACTGTATAGCACAGTAGCAATATCCTGTAATAAACCATAATGGAAAAGAATATGAAAAAGAATATATATATAAAACCCATATATATATATATATATATATACATACATCTGAATCACTTTGCTGTACACCAGAAACTAACACATTATAAATCAACTATATTTCAATAAAATTTTTTAATTAAAAAAATTTTTAAAACATTATGAAAGTTGAAAACGCTATATAAATAAAAGGTATTATGATAACTTGTTTGTAATAATGATCCCAAAGACCTTCAAGACATTAAAACGCCTGTTTAAATTAATTTCAATTTCACAGACTTTTAGTATCTTCTACATGCCAGGTACTCTATATTGTCAATCAAAGCAAGATCCAATTAAGTTTAATATAATTATTGTATTAAGTAGTTTTTTGATATTATTTTAATCAAATTATTTGAAAACAGGAAAAATAATTTTTGTCATATATACCAGCACTCTATTTACCAGAGTATTATGTTATTTAAAATGACAATTCCTTCCTAGGGTATATCAAATAAATGATAATATAATTGGTCTGAGCTTGTTTCTTCATCTACTTAACTCAACCTAAAGAAAACAAGTTAGAACAAGATTAATATTTATGTCCCCACCAAAATAAAACTAAATTAAAAACTAAAACTCATAAGACTGTTATCGATTCCCTTTCCAATTTATATGATTTCTAGGTAAAAAACAATTGAAAATTAAAAGATCAAACTGTAGTGGCCTCTGAGTAAGTCATAATATCTGTAGGAAACAACTGCCATCATCATTTAATATGACTAACAAGGCTCTCACTTCAGTTATTATTCTGCCTCACAGTGATTCTAATATGTGAGAAAGTTTGGTGAAGTGTTTTAGTTTGGAGAATGTGGGACATGTTCTAACCAGGTTGGTGGGGGAGGGGAGAAGTGACAAATGCCAACAGTAGTCAACTAACTGTGTCTTACTTGGCTTAAATGGGAGGACCATTATGTCTTCCGATACAGATGAAAATGGGATATGGCATAGAAACACAGAATAGTCATATGTGCACAGGACATCTGGCAACCTAGAATTCGCATGAGAAAAAGAAAGCATGAAATTTTACAACCACACAGAACAAAATGTCTGAAACTCTATAGCTGAGCTCACTGTTTTTCTTAGCCTTTCACATTGCTTTTTTTCCTGTCAGTTATACCACAGATACCACATAATAGGCAAAAAGTGAACCAGCTGCACTACCAGTGAAACTCTTCTGATTATTAGAAGAAAAGACAGTTAAATGTCAATATTATTAGAGGCATCAAAAAGGTGAATACCAAAGGGAATTTCCATATTTCAACTTCTACTTTTATAGTATTGCTTTCTGTTATAAAATTGGACGTGCATTTGAAGCAGTGAGGGAGAGACCAATCAGAGACAAATAACACTTAAGAATTAACAATATTTAATGGAAAATGTTAATACGTTCCAAAAGTTTTTAAATAATTATGCTAAAATAAAATGTAGAAAACAAGATTTCTGACATGGAAATACCAGAAATTGGTGGGCCAACAGCCTTCTCATACTCCCTGTCTCCTCTCCAGGTCTGCTCTCTTTCTGGGCCCTTTTCTTTCACAGATAATTAATCATCAATAGCTTGCAATAAGAAGCTTTTCTCTTCACTGCCTTTCATATGGAGAAGAAAAGTAGATCAGAAATCCTCTTTACACTAATTTAATAACTTTGTTAAAGCCTTTTTAAAACAATAAATATATTGTTTTATATATGGAGAATGCATAGGGCCAGGGTTAAGAAGTTTTAATCCTGCCACATGGTGAGGTCAAGTGAGGAGCAGAAGAGTAGTCAGGATTACCTAAATTTCAGATTTAGTTTATAACTTGCCCTGTTACCTTGGGTAAGTTAATTGACCTCTCTTCTGAGGCTCAGTTTCTTCAAAGGAAAAATTATGATGGTGTTATTTATGCTGCCTAACTTAGTAAAATATTGCAAAGAGTAATTTAGTTATTCAATAAAGTCTATTGTTAAATTCTATTCTAAGTCAGACACTGAATTAGGATAAAATGAGATAATAAATATCAAGGCAGCAAGCCCAGTTATAAGTTAGAGTGTTATCATTGCTCTAAAAGCTGCCTAACTCTCCAAGGGATATAGTTTTGCACAAAGAATAAAAGGGACATCAAAAAAAAAAACAAAAAAAAATCAAAAAAAAAAAGGGACATCAACTTAATACGTTCTTTTGTATTTTATATTCTAGAAAATTTCCATTATTACCTCACACTGTCTAGCCTATAAAATTAGCAGAATTACATAAGAATTAATATTTTTCCTCCCTATGGATGTGCAAACTCTTAGGTTGGTTATCATTTAAAAGAGCACAGACACGCATAGCAACTATCATTATTATTACTATTATTTCTATTCAGTTTTTTTATTGATTAATCATAAAGAAAAGGAAACTAAATGTTTAACAAGCAAGCACCTATTGTTCACCACACTCTGTGCTAGCTATTTTACCTATGAAATCTCATTTAAACCTAACAAATGTTTAGCAAGGTATGTATTATTCTCCCAATTTTATAGGTCAAGTAACCAAGTCCTAGTGAGGCGAAGGTCACTTGGAGAAACTGGTGAAGTTCTAAAACAAACTTAAGTCTCTCTCTCAAATCTCATGCTTTTTCTGACCCATAGAAAAAATACTGGAGCTAGAATAGTCCATTTTTACTGATAGAGACACTGCTGCCAAGAGAAGTCAGATTCTCCATGGAGGCCATACAGCAAGTTAGTTACAGAGCCAGATCTAGAATGCATGTCTTCTGTTTTCCAGTTGAATGTATTTTTCCTTTAAATTTTACTAAATGTATATGGTGCCCATTTAACCATATTCACCAAATATGATTAATTAATTAATTGAATAAGAAGTTAAGCATAATTATTCTTAATGTTTATAATTTATTAAAAACTGTTTTCCACAGGAACTAAATTTAAAAATAAAAAGTATTTTAATATATGAACACAAGTTGGAAAGTTTTTTCATTTTCATTTTATATGTTGATTTGGCTAGTAGTTTCCTGCCTTTTTTAAAGTTTTATCAACTTGTTTCCTATTTATTGGTTTTTCAAGTAAAAGAGAAAACACTGTTAAAAACCGCAACTAAAAAAACATACCATCCAACACTATAAACCAACTAGACATCACAGACTTCTAGAACACTGTATCCAACAACAGCAGAACACATATTCTTCAAGTGAACATGGAACATTCTTCAGAATAGACCATATGCTAGGTCATAAAATATCCATCAATAAATTTAAAAGGATTGAAATCCTACAAAGTATGTCCTCATAATGGAATAAAATTAGAAATCAATAACAGAAGAATATTAGAGAAATTCACAAATATGTGAAAATTAAATGTTTCTGAATAACCAATGGTTATTAGAAGAAATCACCAGGGAAATGAGAGAATGCTTTGAGATGAATGAAAATGAAAACACAACATAACAAAACTTATGGGATGCAGAAAAACCAGTCCTTAGAGGGAAATTTATGGTTGTGAAGGCCTGTATTAATAAAGAAGAAAGCTAACAAGGACCTACTGTATAGCACAGGGAACTATATTTAATATCTGGTAATAACCTGTAATGGAAGAAAAAGAAGAAAGACCTCAAACCAATAACCCAACTTTCTACCTTAAGAAACTAAAAAACAAGCAAACAAACAAACAAACAAAAAACGCAAGCTGAACTCAAATAAGGCAAAAGGAGGGAAATAATAACATTTAGAGCAGAAATTAATGAAACAGAGTACAGAAAAATAATAGAAAAAAATCAACAAATCCAAAAGTTGATTTTTTTAAAAAGATCAACAAAATTGCTAATCCTTTAGATAGACTGTCTTATACTCCCTGGTCCCTTACTCCTGCTTCTCATCTCCCTGATAAACTGCCAATGCTCAAGTCCCTATCTCGGATCCTAAATTTGAAATTTTGAGTATCCTAGTTTTGCCATTTACTTATTGTGTGACTTGACTATTTCAGTTTCAGAGTTTCTTTGCCATTGATTGAGAAGAAGTGCAATACCACAAAAGAACACTAGGTTTGGGGTCAATAAACTTGGGTTTTAATGAAGTTCAGCTTTGCCTTTTTACAGCTGTGAAATCTCAATCAAGTTCCTTAATCTCTCCAAACCTATTTCCCCATTTGCAAAATGAGGAGTTAGACCTCCCACATGAGGCTGTTGAGAATATCAAATAAGGACACAAAAAGTGAGAATGTTTTGGAACCTATAAATCACCATCCAGATATGAGATTCTCTTTATAATTAGAAGGCAGAAAAAAATACCATTCTTAATTGACAGGTGGCAGTAAAGAAATTGCTTTGATGCATCTTAATTCAAGTACAATGATGCCAAATTTGTTGTATTAGGTCATTTTACACTTACTGAGAAGCATGTTCCCACACTTCACCAGGGCTGATATTCTAAGCCTTCAAAACAAAACAACAACAAAAAAAAAACAATGAATTTCTACCTCCTAAAACAGCTGGAAAGCACAGAATAGCTCCCATCCCTTCTTGCCATCAGCTGGATGGTGTACAATGGCCTGCATTTGACCTGGAGGGGCTACAAGTGTCCAAGCCTGGCAGTAACAGGCCCAATACTGTTGGTCATTATTTTCCTCTAAGAATTAATTGCTAAAAAGCAAATAAAGTAGGAAAATCTCAAAAGATGAGACTTATTCTCTAATATAATACAGGTTGCCAACATCTGGGTGAGCCATTTATCAGTGAAATACCAGGCATACAGCAAGAGACTTCATCAATGATTTAGAGAATATCTACTCATAATTTAGTTATCAGCATCAGCCATCTTGCTGTTTTATGGGAAGAGAATGTAAGACATCCCACTAATAGAGAACGTTTGTTGATAATAACTTCTTTACATTTTTTTCATTAATTCTTAATTATAAAAGTGGAGGGTTCATTTGAAGTCTTAGATAAAGAAGGAACTCAGATCCAGGGTGCCACTAAGGAGGGAGTTGGGTGGGGGGAAGGACTCAAGCATGGTTCTTCTTGGGTTTGGAATAAATCCTTAATAGGACTATTACAGGTCCGTAAAGTATTCCCTTGACAATCCACTCTTTTCATTTCAGCCAAGCAAAGGGTTTCTTGGTATTCTTCTTCAAACACCTTTTTACCCTTACTGTCATGCCAAAGAAGATATGCCGATTTCCTAGACAACCTACTCATTTTAGGAACTGTGAAGGAAATGGAGACCACCACTGTAAACAGGTCAGGGAAACAGAGACCTTTGATTATCTGCCTTTCCCATTCTTACTCCCACCAACCATAAGCACAGCCTGGCTGTAGCACTAAAAACAGAACCTTTTTTCTGTCAAGTGCTATTTACTCAAAAAGGGGGAAATTCAATCAAGAGTCAACACACAAGTCAAAACTATCTTTAACAATTCAAGTTTTTTGAAGAGTAGTGGACAGAGGTTCAATTCTTCTGCTATTTAAGTTCAGAAAATGAAACAAAGTTTTCTTAAAATAAGTGTAAAAATAATAATACTCTTTGAAAGTGAAAGAGACATACTTGGTTGGGGAGATGCCAGGATTGGGGAGTGGTGAAACAATAAAAGTTGGAATGATAAAATGAAGGACATCTCTCCCACCCTGGAACAGATCTCCAAACCTCTGAATTCTGTGCCTCATCTGGAAGTCTCCCTGCTCTCACTCTTACCCCATTCTGGATTCCTAGAAATTCCTACCCCCTCAAGCCCTGCGAGATTTGGACCGTCTTTAAAAAATGTTGTCTCTCCCTGCAATAGCCTCTTTGATTTGGCCAGGTAGTTATGCTGTGGTTGTTTGGTTTTTTCCAAGTCCCTGGTATTTTTGATCTCTAGCCACACATATCCTGAGTTTTTAGATAGTTTCCAGGCTTTCTCTGAGTTATTGACTTTTTAAATTCTAACTCCCAGTTTTTTTTCCTACCCAATGTCTGCATTTTGTCAATGTTCCATTTTCAAAACTAGAAAAACAACCTAATGGATTTCTTTGGTTTTTCATCTCCCTAAATGATGTTGAATTTACTGGAATTTCAAAGTTCAAAGGAACTATGAAGGTCATCAGATCCAGCTCACTTGTTGGAATTTTAATCTCCCTCTGTTCCCCCAACCTCTGTACCCTAACTGTGGACCCCTTTGACTATTCTTAGATTTAGCTGCTATCTTTCATTCTGTAGCTTCCTCCTTGGGACTGCACAAAACAAAACTGTTGCCATTGCCCTGTGACAACATTTCAGCTATCTGAATAAGCTTACCTATCCATCATTCCACTGAAACCCCAAGCCTCTTCCAGATTAAAAAAACAAAAAACAAAAAAAACCAGTCCCTTTGACAGTTATGTTATATGCCATATTTCAAAGCCCTACAGCAAACATTCTTGTTGTTTTTCTCAGAATAATTTTATCATTATTAACATTATATATGTTCTGTCCACAAAGAGAAAAGTCCTCTGTCTTTGAGTACCATGTTTACCTTATGGGCATTGAGAATATAACCACTAGTATGCTTAAATTTATGCTGACATTTTAGCTTTTAGCATAAGTGAGTTTAACAACGGGATAAAAAGCTAGTAACATGCTCTGCTTAAATGTCAGGAGGTCCTTTCCTGATCTCCTCCCTCTGCCAGGTAGGTTAAATGACCTTGGATTTTTCCCCTATAGCATTTTCATCACTGTAACTTATTTTTGTATTTGTTTAATTCTATCTCTCTCAATAGAGTATAAGCTTCAATAGAGCAAAGAGTAAATAATAAAGTTTGTCTATATGCAGGTGCTACCATAGTGCCTGGCACATATTAGAGCCCTCACATATATTTATTGATAGAATGCATAAATCAAAGAGCTTTGTTATAGTCCTAGAATTGGAAGGGATCTTAGACATCTTATTTTTCAAATGGGTAAACTGAGGCCTGAAGAGGTCAAAGGATTTATCCAAGATTGCACAGCTGTTTGGTGAGAGATCTGTAATTTTATATTTTGTCATCCCACCCACTCCACTGATATCCTACGATTTTAGGTTATGCTCATATACTTAATCCAGGGCTCTAGCTATACTAGTGACTAAATTGGATAAAATATGGCCATCAAGAATAATTCCTGTATTTATTGATTTCCTTATATCAAACTAAAACAATCTACATGTGCAACTACATTTTAAGAAAAAAAAAACATAAAAATTGTTACACTGTACTGCTAGTTTGAATTGAGAACTCACAATGTTCAGATGGACTATGCCATCCTGCTCACCATGGGATCTTCATAAAGATTGAAGAGAGAAAAGCAAAATAGATCAACTCAAATTCCTTGCTTAAAATATGTTGAACTGCTTCCTCCCTGAGATTTCACCACTTTAGACCACTTTAGATCCAATATAGTAGCAACTACCACAATTGGCTAGTCTGAATTGAGATACGCTGTGAGTGTAAAATATACACCAGATTTCTAAGATTAAGTACACAAAGGATGTAAAGGATATCTCATTAATAATTTTATATTGATTATATACCAAAACAATAACACTGGATATACGTATTAAAATTAATATTACTTTTTTAAAAATTTTATGGGACTTTTAGAAAATATTAATTCACATATGTGATACCTATTCATGATAAAAGTTTTCAGAATATTAGGAATAGACAGAAACTTCCTCAACTTGATAAAGAATATCTTTAAGGGCGTCCCTGGTGGTACAGTGGTTGAGAACCTGCCTGCCAATGCAGGAGACACGGGTTCGAGCCCTGGTCTGGGAAGATCCCACATGCCGCGGAGCAAATGGGCCCGTGAGCCACAATTACTGAGCCTGCGCGTCTGGAGCCTGTGCTCTGCAACAAGAGAGGCCGCGATAGTGAGAGGCCTGTGCACCGTGATGAAGAGTGGCCCCCGCTTGCTGCAACTAGAGAAGGCCCTCACACAGAAACAGAGACCCAACACAGCCAAAAATTAATTAATTAATTAATTAATTTTTTTTTAAAAAGTAAAATGTTTCATCAATGCAATAATTCAGATGTTTCCTCTAAAGCCACCAAGAAACTTATTAAAAAAAAATCTTTAACTCACCCACTCTACAAAAAAAAAAAAGAAACCTACAGGTAACATCATACTTAATGGTAAAAGGCTGAATTCTTTTCCTCTAAGATCAGGAAGAAGGCAAGGATATCCACTCTCATCACTCTTCTCTGAAATAATACTGGAAGTTCTAGCCACTGCAATAAGGCAAGGGAAATAAATAAAAGGCATACAAATTGGAAGAGAAGAAATAAAACTGTCTCTAGTTGCACACATGATTGTGTACATAGAAAGTCCCAAGGAATCTATGGAACACTTCTAGCACTAATAAGTGAGTTCAGCAAGGTCACAGGATATAAGATCAACACACAAATATCAGTAATATTCTTATATACTTAACAATGAACAGGTAGAAACTGAAATTTAAAACACAATACCATTTATAATCGCACCAAAGAAAATTCAATATACCCTTAACAAAACCTGTACAGGAATCTGTATGCTGAAAATTACAAAATGCTGATTAAATAAATCAAAGAAGACCTAAATATACAGAGCTATATACCATGTTCATGAATTGTAAAACTTAACATAGTAAAGACATCAATTCTCTCCAAATTGATCTACGGGTTTAATGTAATTCCTGTAAAAATTCCAGCAAGGATTTTTGGAGAAATAAGCAAGCCTGTTCTAAAATTTATATGAAAATCCACAGGACCTAGAATAGCTAAAACAATAGTGAAAAAAAAGAACAAGGCAGGAGAAATCACTCTATCTGATATTGTCTTACCATATGGCTGCAGTAATCAAGATAGTGTTGTATTGATGGAGGGAAAGATACAAAGCTCAATGGAATGGAATAGAGGACCCAGAAAGAGACCTACACAAATATGCTCAATTAATTTTTGACAAACTGAAAACCCATTGAATTGGTGCTGGAGCAGCTGGACATACATGAAGGTAGAAAACCACACCTTTTAGAAAATATAATTTAAAATGTATCATAGATTTAAACATAACACATAAAACAATAAAACTTTAGAAAAAATCATAAGAGAAAATTTCCAGGGTGTGGGACCAGGCAAATAAAACAAAAGAATGATATATAAAAGGAAAACTTGATAAACTGGATCTCATCAAAATTTAAAACTTTTGCTCTGTGAAAACCCATGGTAAAAGGATGGAAAGACAAGTATAGACTTGAAGAAAGTATTTGCAAAAGACCTATATGACAAACAGCTAATTTATAGAATATATAAAGAACTCTCAAAACAACAGTAAAAAAACACAATTAGAAATCAGGCAAAAGACATAAACAAACATATTAACAAAGAGGATATACAGATGGCAAGTAAACATATGGAAATTTGTTCAATATTATTAGCCACAAGAAAAATGAAATGAAAAACCACACTCATCAGAATGGCAAAAATAAGAGACAGTGACAACATCAAATGCTGGCAAGGATACAAAGAAACTGGTTCATTCACACATTGATGGTGGAAATGCAAATTATACAGCTATCCTGGAAAACAGTTTTTCACTTAATTACAAAACTAAACAAGCACTTATCATACAACCCAGCAATTACATTCTTGGGCAATGATTCCAGAGAAATGGTAACATGTTCACAACAACTTTATTTGTAATAACCAACTGATGGAAACAGACTACATGCCCTTCAATGGGTGAATGGTTAAACACACTGTGGTACACCCATACTATGGAGTACCAGTCAGCAATAAAAAGGAATGAGCTATTGAAACAGGCAACATCTTGGATGAATCTACAAGGAATTATGCTAAGTCTTTAAAAATGGCTATCCCAAAAGGTCACAAATTGTATGATTCCATTTATATAACATTCTTGAAATAACAAAATTATAGAGATGGAGAAGTAATTAGTGGTTTCCAAGAGTTGGGAGTGGGGGTTGGGAGGTAAGTCGGTGTGGCTATAAAAGGGCAACAGAAGGAATCTTCACAATGATGGAACTGTTCAGTACCTTGACTGTGGTGGTAGATACACAAACCTACATATGTAATAAAACTGTATAGAACTAAATATACTCACACACACACACACACACACACACACACACAAAGTTAAATCAGAAATCTCTGAAAACGATTGGTGAATTGAATCTATGTTAATATACTGATCGTGCTATTATACTACAGTTTTGTAAAATGTTACCTTTGAGGGTAACTAGGTAAACACTACACGACATTTCTATTTGTTCTTACAGCTGCATAATTATGTCAATAAAAATTTCAATTAAAAAATGCTTATGTGCTCACATTATATTTCTACTTGATACCACTGCTCTAGAACATTCTCTTTCAATCTTCTAAATAGTTGGTAGCTGTTGAAATGCAAATAAATACAATCTCAAACTTTGGCATTAACTAAAATTCACCATGATCATGTTACACTTAAATGCATTTCAACTTGAAAATACCCACATGGCCCACCTTCCTCATTTACATTATCTGCTTAGCACCTATAGGCAGAATTGACATTTAAAATATTTTACAACCAGTATGTCATAGACACTAACAAATGAGAATGGTCAATTACTTAACATAACTGGTATAACCATATTGGAGTAACTAGCTAAATATCCGACCTATTTACAAACTTTTGTGCTTTTAAATCTTGCCCAGTAGTATACTATTTCCTACATGCTATGCTTCTGGGATACCAGAAAGACCTACCTACCTCACGGCCATCAACTAATTCTAAAATAATCAGTAAATAGATATTAAGCACTGTTGTAACAGTAGAGAACCTATTGGATTCAAAGTTGGGGGCCTGGATGCTTGGTGTATCACTTTGGGCAAGTCCTATCTTCCCTTTCATTTTGTTGTCATCAGCAAGAAGGGATTACATGACATGTGTAAGATCCTTACCACCTCAAACATTTTGTGAATATCTTTAGTCAATGATTCCTCTCAATTTTTTCCCAAATTGTGAACAGATATCTATACCAAATGAGCAAAAAAGCTATTAATGAACTTGGATAGACAGAGCTCAGAATTGTAATTAAAGAACACTCAATAGAAAGTCAACCTGATGAATGGGTAATAGCTTGCACAAGCATTATTTTGCTGTAAGGAGATTAGACATTAACAGCAAAAGAGTTAGAAAGACTGAAAGACAAACTTTACATTTCTCCCAAGGTTGCTCTCCTGACAGCTGTACTACTTTGATTACTCAGCTGAGGGCTAAAGTAGAAGAAGCTTTTTTGTGTCCAAACTTTCTCCTGTGGATTGCCCAGAGAAGCAGAGAACTGGGGACCAGATCCATCTCACTAAGTCACAACCCAATCCCTAAGAGAATAAAAGTATAGGGAGACAGAAAAAGGCAGAGAAAATGAATTCTATAGTCACCCAGGCAAATAATCACTTAGATGAAGGGAGAAGCTGCTCTTTGGCCACCTAGATTTGTAACTCAAGGGATTCTAAAGTGGCCAAGCTAGGAAGATGGAGTTTGAGAGACTTAGGTTCCAATTCTAAGTCTACCACTTACTAGCAGGGTGAACTTCATAAAGGCAATTTATCTCAATCTAAAAAAATGAAATAATAATAGCATACCTCACTAGAAGGATTAAATGAGATAATATGTATTGAAGCACTTAGCACAGAATTTGGCCCATAGAAAATATATAATAAATGATAATGCCTGAAATTAGGGTTTTCTTGAAATCCCAGTCTCCACTAACCTACAGCTCAGTTCACAAGTGTTGACACCTGGAATAGGGCACACAATGGGATCAGAGGGGCATTTGGGTATAAGGCATGCTAACCTCACCCTTTGGCTATGGAAGCTGATACCTGAAGATAAGCCAGAAAAACCAACACAGTTTAGCCCTCTGGCTTTAGATAAAAAGGGCAATAGAAGAAGAAAGCAAATTAGTGTTTCTACTTCCTCCTGCTGCCTCCAAAGGCCAACCTATCAAAAACAGTTTTAGGACTGAGCATTGAGGTAAGGAATCAATTTGGGAGAGGAGAGGGAAACATGTATCCAAAGGGCTATTAGTAATACACATATTAGTGTATAGTCTGAAACTGCTTTTCTAACACCTAACCCAGCAATGTCCTAGAAATAGGAGTTAGGATAAAGAGGAGACAAGAGACCTTAAGTAGGAAAGTGAGGCCTAGGTGGGGTGCTTTAATTTTGCTTAGATTAGGTCAATCCCAACAGGGTTTCTGGACTCCTCTGCTGACCTCATTAGTGATGCTTCTCTTTGTATTCAACCTTAACTCTAATTTATCCCTAACTTGAGGGGACTAGAATGAAGCTTTATATGGTAGACTGCCACTATAACCAAGGCAACAATATTTTTTTGGTCTGCCACAACCTCCTCTATCTATACCTTTTAAGCAGGCAGCTTCCTTGTGTCCCATCCCCAGAAAATTGTGCTCTCTGTTGGAATGTATTCCAACCTCCTCTCAGGTTTTGCTTGATCATATCTCTTCCAGAGATAACTACATTTTGCCAGGGAATTCTGGGAGATCCAAAGGAATGACCCTAATGGTAGAATAGTAAGCTTCCAGCTCTTTCTCTGAAGTGCTGTTTCCAACACTAAAATCAATGCTAGTTAACTTGAGTAACTGCTGGCCACACTCCAGGTGGACTTCAACAACAAATATTTATTGAGCCCTTATCATGTTCCAGACACTTTCTCATATACTGTCTCATGCCTTTTCTGGAAATAGACAAAGCATGTGTTATTAACCCTATTTTACAAATGAGGACACTGAAACACAGAGAGGTTAAGTCCCATTCTCAGAAGTACACAACTAGCAAATGACAGAGTTGAGAATTTAAATAAAAACTACCCTACTTCAAGACAAATATACTTTCTACTACATATAGTACATACTGTCATGACTATTAGGACATCACAATGACTTAAAAATCAAATTCAAGTCTCAATTCACTTGCCTTGAGAAAACTCGCCTCCTCAAAGAGCCCCTGACACACTGGCAGTGGGTTAGGGAATAAAAGGATGTCATAATTTTCCAGGACTTTCCCCTTTGCCACTAAAACTCTGACCAAGAAGTAACATTGTTTAAGAGCCACATTATTTCTTCTGTCAAACTCATCCCAATGCTTCCTACCATAGTCTGAATTGGGATTCAGGGCTCCATGATAGGTCTTTACCCAATAAAAATATCATTCCTAGCTGCAGGTGAAGGCCTTCAATGACTTTCTCAGCCTTCAAAGTCCTTAATCACACATGGGAGATTAAACTTAGAACACAGACTCCCCAGTCAAGGAAAAGAGTAACTTCAATTTAATTAAGGGCAAATGAAAGCTATTAGGGCCTTTCCAAGTGTGGAAGTGAAAATCTGCTAATGGAGGTGTCAAAGATGAGCCCAGTATTCTCATTTCACATATAAATAACTTGAAGTCCAGAGAGGAGAAGGGAATTACCCAAAGTCACACAGTAAGAGATGAAACTAGAACCCAAGTATCTAAGACTCAGTCACATGCAAATATTAGGAGCCTAGAAGTAGTGTTAGGGCAGCAATGGCAGAGAGTGGATGGGCCAGGTGGAGGAAGATTGCAGAAAAAAATCTGGGGTAACCTACTTCATAGTTTAGAAACCATCTGTTTGGCCTTAAGTAAGTGACAAACTTAAGCTAAGATAGAGTTTGGCCCATATCAGATTTATGACAAATAATAATTTATAAATAATGAAAATTCTCAAATTTGAGCATGTATCACAATCACCTGAAAGGCTTGTTAAAATACATGTTTCTGGGCCCCAACCTCAGCATTTATGATTCAGTATTTGCATTTCTAATAAACTCCTAGATTATGCTGATACTGATGGTCCAGGAACCACACTTTGAGATCCTCCAAGTAAATTAATCCATGAAAACCCAGGTGAACCTCCTTTTTAGTTGCTACCCCAAATCTGGAAAATACAATATGTGCCTTCTAAAACATGAAACAAACAAAAACAACTAAACCCATGGCTTTAGGAAAATCCTTTCCCTTTCTGAACCTCAATTTCCCTGTATGTAAAATAAAGTATTTGTATTAGGTAATCCCTAATGTTCCTTATGACTCTGAAATGTTAAGATCCAATGAAAACCATTGGTATCATAGGGATTGAACAGTTTCACAACACAAATCCCAAGCAGTCAGGCCATTCAAACAGTTACTAGGTCTGTAGGCTATTGTTTCATCCCCCTTGCTCCCCTACAGCCACTGTATAACAGAATTCCCCACATAAAACACCAGGCAGAGACCCAACCGACCTTAATGGAAGTTGCTACCTAAGGATTAAGCTGGAATCTCAGCCGTTGCTCTTCTGAAAGCCGAAAAGATTGCATCGTTAAACTATGTCTAGAGAGGAAAAAAGAAGCTATTCATGGTCTCTGAACACATGCTTATATTTCAGTTCCAACTACTTATACATTTGCATCTGTTTTCATTCTTGGAAATGTGATTGCCTTTTTTTACGATTATGGCAGCAGACAAATATTGTACTGTGAGAATCTTTCCATCGCTCTTCTGAATCATGTACTCCGGAAACATCCTTGGAACATTTGGAATGACTGATGGTTTTGTGATTATATTTCATAGGAATGAGCAATGTAACTGAACAGGTGTAGGGCAGTGGAAAAATACTGTATGAATCTAGAGGATTTACTTTCCCAAACGGCTTCTGCTACAGGCTGTGCCTGAATAAGTTATTTCACTTTCCTGACGTTTCCTAATCTGACGTTTCCTATCTGTAAAATAAGGGAGTTAAACAAACCCAGAATGGCTGACCTTGCCTTATAAGCCAAAGTGAGTTGTATGGCACCCCCAATAAAAATAATTCTATGACAAAAAAGAGAAAAACAGCACAGAGAGATGTAAAATAAAAATTCCTCTCTCTACACCTACCTCTTTTCCAACTCCTGCTAATCAATATTAGCAGCTCTTGGAATAGCTTTTTGGACATGTTCAATGAATATATAAACGTATATAAAATCTCTTTTATACTTTAAAAGGATAAATATAAAATGCATATACAAAAACAGATCTTAAAGTTAAGTAAGCAGTTATATTTTTGCATGGCGTTATATACTTCTGTACTTGTGTTAATTCTTATAAAGGATAAATCCCTAGAAGTGGAATTAAATTTAATATCTTATATTTTAAACTTTTACTAATTATGCTTATACAACTATTTTCTATACACACTGAAAAGGAACTATTCTACACAGATATATACCTAATATTTCATGCTTAGTATTAGTATCCTTCCAAGATACACACACACACACACACACACACACACACACACACATATACTATATGTAGTTTTATTTTTATTTCAATTGTCCCACCTATAAAAATTCAGCCAACTATTATATTATATTATTTTAAGTTCCCATCCATATCTACAATTCCAGTAGTTTCAATTAATTTTTCTTACCACACTAAGCCTTTCAGTATGTGTGTGTGTATAATATCAATACTTTAAAAAATACAAATTACCTTAATGTAATGTTTCCAAGATTCATCCACACTGCAGCATGTACGTCATTTCTTTTTAGGCTGAATAATATGTTGTTGTATGGATAAACCATATTTTATTTATCCATTCATTAGCTGATGGCATTTGGATTCCACTTTTGTTATTATGAATAATGCGGCTAATGAACATTAGTGTAAAAGTTTTTGTTTAAAAACCTATTTTCAATTTTCATAGGTATATACCTAAGAGCTAAGTGAAAGACATCAGACACAAAAGTCCACATATTGTATGATTACATTTACATGAAATAAAGAGAATAGGTAAATCCATATAGCAGATTAGTGGTTTCCAAGGGCTGGGGGTGGGGGAAGAATGGGAAGTTACTGCTTAATAGGTATGGAGTGTCTTTTCGGGGTGATGAAAATGTTCTAGAATTAGTTATGATGGCTGTAGAACACTGTAAATGTACTAAAGCCACTTAACTATACACTGCAAAAGTGGTTAAAATTGTGAGTTTTATGTTACATGAATTACACCTCAAAAAATACAAACATGTATAGTTCATATTACATTATACTATGCCATATAGTTTTGTTTTAAAACACTTTATTTTGAAACAATTTTAGATTTACACAAAATTTGCAAAAATCATACAGTTTTCATATACGTTTCTCCCAGCTTCCCAGATGTTGACATCTTACATAGCCATTTATAATTATCAAAACCAGGAACTTTGGTATGCTACTATTAAGTAAAGACCTCATTCAGTTTTCACAAGTTTTTCCACTGACGTCCTTTTTCTCTTACAAGATCCAATTCAAAATCTCAGACTGCATTTACTTCTCATGCCTCCATAATCTGCTTCAGTCTGTAAGATTTCCTCAATCTTTCCTTATCTTTCATGACTTTGATACTTTTGAAGAATATTACTGTTATTCATAGAATAGCCTTCAATTTTCTTTTTTCTGATGTTTTCTCTTGAGTAGATTGAGTTTATGCTTTTTATGGCAAGAATATCACAAAAGTGATATTGTGCCCTTAGTGCATCATATCAGGAGGTACAGTATGTCACATGTCTTATTACTGCAGGTGTTAACCTTGATCACATGGTTAAAGTGTTGTCTTCTGGGTTTCTGCACCGTAAAGTTACTATTTTCTCCTTTGTAATTCACAAACATTTGGGGGGAGATCTTCAAATTCTGCCCACTAATTTTGGCATCGATTGGGGGATCTTGTCTGCAATAATTGTGAATTATTGCGGTGATTGCCTAATGGTAATTATCTTTTCTCTTTCCTTCTACACTTGTTAATTGGAATTCTTCCATAAGGAAAATCTGTCCCCTCTGTCTCATGATGTATTTATGTATGTACGTAAGTGTTTATACAGTTATTTACTTAAATCAGGATGGACTCCTGGATATTTATTTTATATCATATAGTTTTAATATAAAAGACATATACATAATATTATTTAAAACAAATAAGGCACACCAGTTTATAAGTTGCTTTTGTCACTTAAATTTGTCTTACATTTTGCCATATTATTGATATACATAGAAATAATTCATTTTAATATAGCTACATAGAAACTATCATTTTCCATAATTTTAAATAATTTACGTTTCTTGGAGTTATGTATTCTGTTTAATTTTGTTTTATTTTTCTGTTGTTATCTGTTTGATTTTTGTTGGCTCTTAGAAACAGGATTGCAATGAACACTCTATACCTATCTTTGTGTATCCTTGTTATGTTTGTAGATGTGGGTGAACTTATCTTTATGATAAACTCCTAACAGTAGGATTGCTGGGATGAAGAAAGTATTAATTTTTCAGAAATGTACTAAAATGAAGAGGAATGCTAAAGTCAAGAAAACATTTGCCTAGCATGTCTCGAAAATGAAATCTTAATGAAACTGCATAACAAAATGATATAAAAGAAATAACAAGTATTAAAATTTTACTTTGGTGGTGAAAACTTTTGGAGGACTAGCATAACAACCTAATATACTATTGCTTACATCTTAAACTGAGATAATTATGTTATAATGATTAAGAATTTCAATGCCAGTAAACATCTGAATTGTTTTCCTTGAAGTACATACACATGTTAATGAATTACATTAGAGAAATTATAAAATTAATAACAAATATTTTTAAATCAACTTTATATACCTATTTAAATTGCACATTGAAAGTTACGAAAAAAGGAGTAGGCACCATAAGCCTGTGAAATGAGTGGTTTTTGTAGGAAGATATATTCTAAAGAAATTACACTTTAGAAATTATAAAATAAATAAGAAAAATTAAAATTGAAACATAATTTTTTATATCTTAAGTTATCTTCATGAAGACAACTAGGAATTCTAAAAATCAGTAAATATTTAAATGTTTGTGAAGGGTACTTCCTATTTAAACTACACTATAAAAATGTACAAAGTTATTATCAAACAGGAAAATTTTGTCTCTGATGGTACATTTAGAGGGTCAAATTGCTATCTCTATATCACTATTTATCTATGAAATTATTTATATATTACATAGAAAATGATTAAATTTTTAAAATATAAAATCAGTAAAATAATGCAATTTTGTTTTGAAAAATACACCATAATGAAACCATAGTATAAAATAATACAAAATAACTAACAAACATTTAAAACTTCTAGGAAGTTAAATTTCAATGTAATATGTAATTGCTTTAATTTTTCTTGAGATAATGTATTATATGTTCATATTTTTCTATTTTTAATTGAGACATAATTTGTATACCATAAAATTCACTATTTTAAATTATACAATTCAGTGATTTTTAGTATATTCAGAATACTAGGCAACTATTACCACTATCTAAATCCAGAACATTTACATCAGTCCAAAAAGAACCCAGTAACTATTAGCAGTCACTCCCAACTTTGGCACTCCTAGCTACTGACAACCACTAGTCTACTTTCTGTCTCTAAATGTTCTATCTATTCTGAGCATTTCATATGAATAAAATTATATAGTAGGTGGCTTTTAGTATCTGGCTTCTTTTACTTAGCATAATATTTTCACAGTTCATCCATGCTGTAGCATGAATCAATATTCCATTCTTCTTATATTCATTTATTTTTATTTTATTCTTTTTATTTTCATTCTTTACATTCCACTGTATGGATAGACCACGTTTTGTTTATTCATTCATTGGTTGATGGACATTTGGGTTGTTTTTGGTTTTTTGCTATTATAAATAATACTGCCATGAATATTCACATACAGCTCTTTGTGTGAACACGTTTTCAATTCTCTTGTGTATATACCTAAGAGTGAAATTGCTAGGCTATGTGGTAATATTTTGAGGAACTGTCCAACTTTTTTTCTAAGTGACCACACCATTTTACATTTCAACCAGCAGTGTATGAGGGTTCCAATATCTCCATATTCTCATCAACACTTGTAATTGGCTATCATTTTATTGTATCCATCCTAGTGGCTGTGAAGCAGCATCTCATTGTGTGTTTTATTTTCCTTTTTAAAAATAGCTTTAGACGTAGAGAATGGACTTGAGGACATGGGGAGTGGGAAGGGTAAGCTGGGATGAAGTGAGACTGGCATGGACATATATACACTACCAAATATAAAATAGATAGCTAGTGGGAAGCAGCTGCATAGCACAGGGAGATCAGCTCAGTGCTTTGTGACCACCTAGAGGGGTGGGATAGGGAAGGTGAGAGGGAGACAGAAAGAGGGAGGAGATATAGGGATATATGTATATGTATAATTGATTCACTTTGTTATAAAGCAGAAACTAACGCACCATTGTAAAGCAATTATACTCCAATAAAGATGTTAAAAAATAAATAAATAAATATAAAAACAGCTTTATTGAGGTATAACTGATAAACGAAAACGGCACATATTTAATCTGTACAATTTGATGATTTGGGACATATGCATACACCTGTGAAATCGTCAACATAATCCAAGTATTGGGTTGGCCAAAAAGTTCGTTCGGGTTTTTCCATATAGTAGATATATCCATTACCTCCAAAAGTTTGCTTGTTCCTCTTTGCTTTTTGCGGAAGAGGGTGGATTGTGTGTGTGTGTGTGTGTGTGTGTGTGTGTGTGTGTGAAAAACATTTAATATGAGCTCTACCTTCTTAACAAATTTTTAAGTGCACGATACAGTATTGTTAACTACAGATACTAGGGTGCACAGCAGATCTCTAGAACTTATTCATTTTACATAACTGAAACGTTATATCCATTGAACAACTCCCCATTTCCCTTTTTCACAGCCTCTGGCAACCATCATTCTATGCTCTGCTTCTATGAATTTGGCTATTTCATATACCTCACATAAGTGGAATCACGTACTCCTTCTGTGACTGGCTTATTTCATTTAACAACATCCTCCAGGTTCATCCATGTTGTCGCAAATGTCATTGTGGTTTTGATTTGCAGTTCTCTATTGACTAATGACATCAAGTATCTAATCATGTTCTTACTGGCCATTTATTTGTATATCTTCTTTGGAGAATCACATAGTCAAATGTTTCTTCCATTTTTAAATTGGGCTATTTGCTTTTTTATTGTTAAGATGTAGGAGTTATTTATACATTCTGGATACTAGACCCTTATCAGACATATTATTTGCAATTATTTTCTCCCATTTTTGGGGTTGCCGTCTCACTTTCTTGATAGTGACCTTTTTGAATCACAAAAGTTTTTAATTTTGAGGATGTCAAATTTATCTATTGTTCTTTCTGTTGTTTGTGCTTTTGGTGTCATCACAAAGAATTCATTGTTAAATACAAGGTCACAAAGATGAGCCTCTAGGTTTTCTTCTAAGAGTTTTATAAATTAGCTCTTACATATAAATCTTTGATGCATTTTGAGTTAAATTTTGTATACTGTGTGAAGTAGGAGTCCTTTGCATTTGGATAGCCATTTGACCCTGTACCATTAATTTAAAAGACTGTTCTTTTATTCATTGAATTGTCATGGCTCACTTATTGAAAATTAATTGACCATAAATGTATAAATTTATCTGGAGCTTCAATTTGTTTCCATTAATCTGTATGTTTACTCTTATGCTAGTACCACATAGTCTTCATTAAAGTAGCTTTCTTTATAAGTTTTGAAATATGGAAGTGTGAATCTTTTAGCTTTGTTCTCCTTGTTTAAGATGGTTTTGGCTATTCTTGGTCCCTTGCAGTTCCATATAAGTTTTAGAATCAGCTTGTGAATTTCTGCAAAGATGCCAGCTAGGAATTTAATAAGGACTGTAATGAATCTGTACATCACTTTTGGGAATATTATTATCTTAATAATATTGTCTTCCAAATCCATGAACATGAGTAACTTTGCATTTATTCAGGCCTTCCTTAATTTCTTTTAATAACTTTGTCGTTTTGGTGTACGTGTCTTACACTTATTTTTGTTAAATTTATTCCTAAGTATTTTATTCTTTCAAATACCATGACATGTGAAATTGTTCCCTTAATTTTATTTTTGGAATGTTCATCGCTATAAGTGAACAATTGTATAAATACAATTGATTTTTGTATATCAATCTTGTATCTTGCAACCTTGATCAACTCATTCATTAGCTTTAATAGTTTTTTTGGTCAATTCTTGAGGATTTTCTATACAAGAGATCATGTCATATGCAACTAGAGAAAGTTTTACTTTTTTCTTTCCAATATGGATGACATTAATTTTTTTTCTGGCCTAATTGCCTTGGCCAGAACTTCCAGTACAGTGTTAAATAGAAATGGTAAGAAAAGACATTTTTGTCTTGTTCCTGATATTAGGGAGAATACATTCAGTCTTTCACTATTAAATATGATGTTAGCTGTGGATTTTACATTCATGCCCCTTATCATGTTGAGGGAGTTGCCTTCTCTTAAGTTCTTGAAATTTTTTATCATAAAAGAGTGTTGCATTATTTTCAAGTGATGTTTTGACATCTAGTGAGATGATCAAGGTGTTTTTGCCCTTCATTCTACGAATATGGTGTATTACATCAATTGATATTCAGATGTTGAACCAACTTTGCATTCCTAAAATTAATCCCACTTGGTTATACTGTGTGATCTTTTTTATATATTGTTGAATTCCATTTGCTGGTATTTTGTTGAGGATTTTTACATCTATATTCACAAGGGACATTGGATTGCAGTTTTCTTGTGATGTCATTGTAAGATTTAGATAACAGGATAACACTGGCTTTATGTACTGAGTTTGAAAGTGTTCCCTCCTCTTCTATTTTTTGAAGAGTTTGTGAAGAATTAGTGTTAATTATTCTTTAAAATTTGGTAGAATTCACCATGAGGTCAATTGGTCTTGGGCTTTTCTTTGTAGGAAGTTTGTTCATTACTAATTGAATCACTTTATTTGTGATAAGCCTATGCAGATTTTCTATTTCTTCTTCATTAAGATTCAGTAGTTTTTGTGTCTTTCTAGGAATTTTTCCATTTTATCTGTTATATAATTTATTGGGGTATAATTGTTCATCATATTCCCTTATACTCCTTTTATCTCTATAAGGACAATAGTAATGGCCCCTCTTTCACTTGATTTTAGTAATTTGAGTCTACTTTCTTTTTTTGCTATGTCAGTCTAGGCAATAGTTTGTGAATTTTGTTCATCTTTCCAGAGAACCAATATTTGGTTTTGCTGGTTTTCTCTATTGTTTTTCTATTCTCCATTTCATTATTTCCACTGTAGTCTTCATTGATATTTTAGTGCTGTTTGTTGTGGGCTTAGTCTGCTCTTATTTTTCTAGTTTCTTAAGGTGGAAGGAAATTTAGGTTATTGATTTGCAATCTTTCTTCTCTTTAAATGTAGACATTTACAGTTATAAATGTCCCTCTGCGGGGCTGGTTTTGCTGCATCCCATAATTTCTGGCATGTTGTTTATTCATTTTCATTCTTCTCAAAGTAGTTTGTAATTTCATGTGATTTATTATTTGGTTATTTAAGATTGTGTTGTTTAATTTCCACTTATCTGTGAATTTCCCAAATTTCCTCCTGTGATTAATTTCTTATTTCATTCTATGTGGTTGGAAAATATACTTTATGTGATTTAAATCTTCCTAAATATATTGAGACTTGTTTTATGGCCTAAAATATGACCTGTCCTGGAGATTGTTCCATGTGCACCTGAGAAGAATTTATATTCTGCTGTCATTGGATGGAGTGTTCTATACATGTCTGTTAAGACTAGTTGATTTATAATGTCATTCAAGTCTTCTATTTCCTTGTTGATTTTATACCTAGTTATTCTATCAATTATTAAAAGTGAGTTATTGAAGTCTCCAGCTATTACTGTTGAATTGCCTATTTCTCCTTTCAATTTTTTCAGTATTCACTTCATGTGTTTTAAGGGTTTGTTGTTAGGTACATATGTGTTTCTAATTGCTATAACTTATTGATGGATTAACTATTTTTATCATTGCAAAATGCACCTATTTTGTCTCTACTAACAATTTTTGTCTTGAAGTCTATTTTGCCTGATACCAGTATAGCTACTCCAGCTCATATTTGGTTACTATCTTCATAGTATATTTTTCATCCTTTTACTTTCAATCTATTTGTGTTTTTGAATCTAAAGTTTGTTTCTTGTGGACAGCATACAGTTAGGCCATATTTTTTATCCATTCTGCCTATCTCAGCCTTTTAATTGCAGTGTTTAATTCATTTACATTTAGTTTAGTTATTAATAAGCTAGGATTTATGTCTGCCATTTAGCTATTTGATTTTTATATGCTTTTTTGTTTCTCTTCTCCTCCATTACTTCTTTCTTTTGTGTTAAATAGATATTTTCTACTGTACCATTTTAATTCTCTTATTGTTCCTTTACTATATTTTTCTATTTTGTTGTCTTAGTGATAACTCTAAGGATTATATTTTACATATTATAACAATCTGGTTCAGATTAATAACAACTTAATTCAATAATATACAAAACTGTGCTCCTATAAAACTCAATTATTTCCCCCATTTGGGCCATTCCCCTCTTCAGTGTTTATTGTTGTTTTGTTTGTTGTTGTTTACTGAATTTTTGAAACTAATTTTGTAAAGTCTGTATTCTATATCTTATGTGGTCACTGAAGTCTCTGCTCAGTTAGCTTATATGTTAGCTAATGATTGGACAAAGATTTTCAAACACCTAGAACCAATAAGTCTCTCAGTGGTTGCCAAGGGGCTATTTGTGTATATGTGTTATGGCCTACTTCACTTTCTGCTTGATCAGAGCCTCTACATAAGTTATAAGAGTCAAGGTGGTGTCTTCTCAAGTCTTTTCTGAGTATGCATACCATCCTGGGAATGCACAGAGTCCAATGCATGCATGTTGTTTCCAAATTCTCAGGAATACGTCAAAGCTTTTCAAAACCCCTACGGACATCTTATTCTACAACTTTTCTTTTTAAGATTTTTTGTTAGTCTAATGTTTCTCCTATCTGTTGTGCACCACCTCTGTGAAGTTAAATTATTGCCTTTGATTCCCTTTGATTGTTTTTAACAAATGTCCCAGAGGGGAAAAAGTCTTTTCCACTGGACAAACTCTGAGTCAAGTCAAATAAAGACAAGTTTGCAAGGAGGGTTTTCCAGCAAACCTCCAGAGAGTTTAAATAGTGAAAATTATCTGGGAATGAAGCTTTGAAAGAGTTTGCTTCCCATTCTTCCACCACTGATGGCTTCCAGGCTGATAGTTTTTACCATAATTCTGATCTCTTGAAGCTCAGGAACACTGCAGAAGTGGAAGCAGAGTGTGGAACTAGGGCAAGTTATAATGCCAAAAAACTGACTATTCTTACTGAGATTCAGCTGTTTTTCTTGAGTCTCTTGTATTTCCTCATTGCTTCAAGCTTTTGATTAATTTTCAGAGTTCTGAAAAAGTTGATTATGACTTTTTAAAAGATCAGTGATCTCCATTACTTTTATGGAGTAGAGAATTTTCAGAGGTTCTTTGTTCTCCCATTTTCACCAGTGTTACCTTGCTTACATTTGAAACATAGTTAATTGTGCTAAAGATGATCTGGAATTATAAAACCAGTAAATGCATCAATAATTCTTATTTGAAAGGCACATTTTGATAAAATTATACTATAAAATGATATAAATTAAGTAACAAATATTAAAAATTGAATGAATATTTTTGATCTTTATACCCTTGCATTTTTTATACTATCTAAATTGACATCTAAGATGAATTTCAGGCAGAGGAATTAAAATTTAATCTCTTCTATTTTAAAATTTGACACTGTGTTGTTTGTTTTCTCCATGTATTTTCCATAAATAGAAAATATTTTTCACAAATTTAATCCACAGTATTTCACACTGTTAGAAAAGTGCCTCTCCAATTTTTTTTAATTTAATTTTATTTATTTATTTTTCATACAGCAGGTTCTTATTAATTCTCTATTTTAAACATATTAGTGTAGATATGTCAATCTCAACCTCCCAATTCATCCCACCACCACCATGTCCCCCTCCGCTTTCCCCCTTGGTGTCCATACGTTTGTTCTCTACATCTGTGTCTCTACTACTGCCTTGCAAACCCGTTCATTTGTACCATTTTTCTAGATTCCACATTTATGCGTTAATATATTATATTTGGGTTTTTTTCTGACATATTTCACTCTGTATGACAGTTTCTACGTTAGTCCACGTCTCTATAAATGATCCAATTTCGTTCCTTTTTATGGCTGAGTAATATTCCATTGTATATATGTACCACTTCTTCTTTATCCATTCGTCATTTGATGGGCATTTAGATCGCTTCCATGACCTAGCTATTGTAAATAGTGCTGCAATGAACATTGGGGTGCATGTGTCTTTTTTTTTTAACATATTTATTGGAGTATCATTGCTTTAAAAATTTGTGTGAGTTTCTGCTGTATAACAAACTGAATCAGCTATATGTATACATATATCCCCATATCCCCTCCCTCTTGCATCTCCCTCGCACCCTCCCTATCCCACCCCTCTAGGTGGTCACAAAGCACCAAGCTGATTTCCCTGTGCTATGCAGCTACTTCCCACTAGCTATCTGGTTTACATTTGGTAGTGTATATATGTCAATGGTACCCTCTCACTTTGTCCCAGCTTACCCTTCCCCCTCACCGTGTCCTCAAGTCCATTCTCTACCTATGTGTCTTTATTCCTGTCCTGCCCCTTGGTTTGTCAGAACCATTTTTTGTTTTTTTGATTCCATATATATGTGTTAGCATATGGTATTTGTTTTTCTCTTTCTGACTTACTTCACTCTGTATGACAGAACCTAGGTCCATCCACCTCACTACAAATAACTCAATTTCGTTTCGTTTTATGGCTGAGTAATAGTACATTTTATATATGTGTCACATCTTCTTTATTCATTCATCTGTTGATGGACACTTAGGTTGCTTCCATGTCCTGGATATTGTAAATGTTGCTGCAATGAACATTGTGGTACATGACTCTTTTTGAATTATGGTTTTCTCAGGGTATATGCCCAGAAGTGGGATTGCTGGGTCGTATGGTAGTTCTATTTTTAGTTTTTTAAGGAACCTCCATACTGTTCTCCATAGTCGCTGTATCAGTTTACATTCCCACCAACAGAGCAAGAGGGTTCCCATTTCTCCACAACCTATCCAACATTTGTTGTTTGTAGATTTTCTGATGATGCCCATTCTGACCAGTGTGAGGTGATACCTCATTATAGTTTTGATTTGCATTTCTCTAATAATTAGTGATGTTGAGCAACTTTTCATGTGCCTCTTGGCCATCTGTATGTCTTCTTTGGAGAAATGTCTATTTAGGTCTTATGCCCATGTTTTGATTGGGTTGTTTGTTTTTTTAATATTGAGCAGCATGAGCTGTTTATATGTTTTGGAGATTAATCCTTTGTTCGTTGATTCATTTGCAAATATTTCCTCCCATTCTGAGGGTTGTCTTTTCATCTTGTTTATAGTTTCCTTTGTTGTGCAAAAGCTCTTAAGTTTCATTAGTTCCCATTTGTTTAATTTTGTTTTTATTTCCATTACTCTAGGAGGTGGGTCAAAAAAGATCTTGCTGTGATTTATGTCAAAGAGTGTTCTGCCTATGTTTTCCTCTAAGAGTTTTATAGTGTCCTGTCTTACATTTAGGTCTTTAATACATTTTGAGTTTATTTTTGTGTATGGTGTTAGGGAGTGTTCTAATTACATGTTTTTACATGTAGCTGTCCAGATTTCCTGACACTATTTATTGAAGAGACTGTCTTTTCACCATTGTATGTCCTTGCCACCTTTGTCATAGATGAGTTCACCATAGGTGCGTTGGTTTAACTCTGGGCTTTCTATCCTTTTGCATTGATCTATATTTCTGTTTTTGTGCCAGTAACATATTGTCTTGATTACTGTAGCTTTGTAGTATAGTCTAAAGTCAGGGAGTCTGATTCCTTCAGCTCGGATTTTTTCCCTCAAGATTGCTTTGGCTACTTGGGGTCTTTTGTGTCTCCATACAAATTTAAGAATTTTTTTCTAGCTCTGTAAAAGATGCCATTGGTAATTTGATAGGGATTGCATTGAATCTGTAGATTGCTTTGGGTAGTATAGTCATTTTCACAATTGATTCTTCAAATCCAGGAGCATGGTATATCTCTCCATCTGTTTGTGTCATCTTTGATTTCTTTCAACAGTGCCCTATAGTTGTCTGAGTGCAGGTCTTTTATATCCTTAGGTAGGTTTATTCCTAGGTATTTTATTCTTTTTGCTGCAATGATGAATGGGATTGTCTCATTAATTTCTCTTTCTGAACTTTCGTTGTTAGTGTATAGCAATGAAAGAGATCTCTGTGCATTAATTTTGTATCCTGCAACTTTACCAAATTCATTGATTAGATCTAGTATTTTTCTGGTGGCATCTTTCGGATTCTCTATGTATAGTGTCATATCATCTGCAAACAGTGAAAGTTATACTTCTTTTCCAAATTGGATTATTTTATTTCTTTTTCTTCTCTGGTTGCCATGGTTAGGACTTCCAAAACTATGTTGAATAATAGTGGTGAGAGTGGACATCCTTGTCTTATTCCTGATCTTGGTGGAAATGCTTTCAGTTTTTCAGCATTGAGAATGATGTTTTCTGTGGGTTTATCATATATGGCCCATATTATGTTGACGTTGGTTCCTCTGTGCCCACTTACTGGGGAGTTTTTATCTAAATGGGTGTGGAATTTTGTCAAAATATTTTTCTGCATCTATTGAGTTGATCATATGGTTTTTTTCTTCAATTTGTTAATATGGTGTATCACAATGATTGGTTTGCATATATTGAAGAATCCTTGCATTCCTGGGATAAGCCCCACTTGAAAATGCTGTATGATTTTTTTAATGTGCCATTGGATTCTCTTTGCTAGTATTTTGTTGAGGATTTTTGCATCTTTGTTCATCAGTGATATTGGTCTGTAATTTTCTTTTTTTGATATATTTTTCTGGTTTTGGTATCAGGGTGATGGTGGCCTCATAGAATGAGTTTGGGGATGTTCCTTCCTCTCTAAATTTTTGGAAGAGTTTGAGAAGAATGGTTGTTAGCTCTTCTCTAAATATTTGATAGAATTCACCTGTGAAGCCTTCTGCTCCTGGACTTCTGTTTGTTGGAAGATTTTTAATCACAGTTTCAATTTCATTACTTATGTTTGCTCTCTTCGTGTTTTCTATTTCTTCCTGGTGCTTCAGTCTTGGAAGGTTATACCTTTCTAAGAATTTGTCCATTTCTTCCAGGTTGTCAATTTTGTTGGCATAGAGTTGCTTGTAGGAGTCTCTTACGCTGCTTATTATTTCTGTGGTGTCCATTATAACTTCTCCCTTTTCATTTCTAATTTTTTGGATTTGAATTCTCTCCCTCTTTTTCTTGATGAGCCCGGCTAAAGGTTTATCAATTTTGTTTATCTTCTCAAAGAACCAGCTTTTAGTTTTATTGATCTGTGCTATTGTTTTCTTTGTTTGTATTCCATTCATTTCTGCTCTGATCTTTGTGATTTCTTTCCTTCTGCTAACTTTGGGCTTTGTTTGTTCTTCTTTCTCTAGTTCCTTTAGGTGTAGGGTTAGATTGTTTATTTGAGATTTTTCTTGTTGCTTGGGTTAGGCTTGTATTGCTATAAACTTCCCTCTTAGAAGTGCTTTTGCTATATCCCATAGGTTTTGGATCATTGTGGTTTTGTTGTCATTTGTCTCTAGGTATTGTTTGATTTCCTATTTGATTTCTTCAGTGATCTCGTGTTTATTTAGTAACGTATTGTTTAGCTTCCATGTGTTTGTGTTTTTTACAGTTTTTTCCCCTGTAATTTATTTCTAATCTCATAGCGTTGTGGTCAGAAAATATACGTGATATGACTTCAGTTTTCTTAAGTTTACCGAGGCTTGATTTGTGACGCAAATGTGATCTATCCTGGAGAATATTCCATGTGCACTTGAGAAGTGTAATCTGCTGTTTTCAGATGGAATGTTCTATAAATATCAATTAAATCTATCTGGTCTATTGTGTCATTTAAAGCTTGTGTTTCCTTATTAATTTTCTGTCTGGATGATCTGTCCATTGGTATAAGTGACGTGTTAAATTCCCCCACTATTATTGTGTTACTGTCAATTTCCTCTTCTATAGCTGTTAGCATTTGCCTTATGTATAGTGGTGCTCCTATGTTGGGTGCATATATATTTATAATTTTTATACCTTCTTCTTGGATTGATCCCTTGATCATTATGTATTGTCCTTCCTTGTCTCTTGTAATATTCTTTATTTTAAGTCTAATTTATCTGATATGGGTATTGCTACTCCAGCTTTCTTTTGATTTCCATTTGCATGGAATTTCTTTTTCCATCCCCTCACTTTAAGTCTGTATGTGTCCCTAGGTCTGAAGTGGGTCTCTTGTAGACAGCATATATATGGGTCTTGTATTTGTATTATTCATTGAGCCTGAGTCTTTTGGTTGGAACATTTAATCCATTCATATTTAAGGTAATTATCAATATGTATGGTCCTATTGCCATTTTCTTAATTGTTTTGGGTTTGTTTTTCTAGGTCCTTTTCTTTTCTTGGGTTTCCCGCTTAGAGAAGTTTCCTTAGCATTTGTTGTAGAGCTGGCTTGGGGGTGCTGAATTCTCTTAGCTTTTGCTTACCTGTAAAGCTTTTGACTTCTCCGTCGAATCTGAATGAGATCATTGCCAGGTAGAGTAATCTTGGTTGTGGGTTCTTTCCTTTCATCAGTTTAAATATATCGTGCCACTCCCTTCTGGCTTATAGAGTTTCTGCTGAGAAATCAGCTGTTAACCTTATGGAAGCTCCTTTGTATGTTATTTGTCATTTTTCCCTTGTTGCTTTTAATTATTTTCCTTTGTCATTTTTTTTGTCAACTTGGTTACTATGTGTCTTGGCATGTTTCTCCTTGGTTTATCCTGCCGGGAACTCTCTGCACTTCCTGGACTTGGGTGGTTATTTCCTTTCCCATGTATGGGACTTTTTTTTTAACATCTTTATTGGAGTATAATTGCTTTATAATGGTGTGTTAGTTTCTGCTTTATAACGAAGTGAATCACTTATACATATACATATATCCCCATGTCTCTTCCCTCTTACGTATCCCTCCCTCTGTCATTCCCTAACCCACCCCTCAGGTGGTCACAGAACACTGAGCTAATCTCGCTGTGCTATGCGGCTGCTTCCCAGTAGCTACCTATTTTACATTTGGTAGTGTATATATGTCCATGACACTCTCTCACTTTGTCCCAGCTTACCCTTCCCACTCCCTGTATCCTCAAGTCTACTCTCTAGTAGGTGTGTGTCCTTATTCCCGTCTTGCCCCTAGGTTCTTCATGACCATATTTTTTTTTTAGATTCCATATATATGTGTTAGCATAAGGTATTTGTTTTACTCTTTCTGACTTACTTCAGTCTGTATGACAGACTCTAGGTCCACTCACCTCACTACAAATAACTAAATTTCATTTCTTTTTATGCTGAGTAATATTCCATTGTATATATGTGCCACGTCTTCTTTATCCAGTCATCTCTTGATGGACACTTAGGTTGCTCCCATGTCCTGGCTATTGTAAATAGAGTTGCAATGAACATTGTGGGACATGAATCTTTTTGAATTATGGTTTTATCAGGCTATATGCCCAGTAGTGGGATTGCTGGGTCGTATGGTATTTCTATTTTTAGTTTTTTAAGGAAGCTCCATACTGTTCTCCATAGTGGCTGTATCTATTTACATTCCCACCAACAGTGCAAGAGGGTTCCCTTTTCTCCACACCCTCTCCAGCATTTATTGGTTGTAGATTTTCTGATGATGGCAATTCTGATTGGTGTGAGATGATATCTCATTGTAGTTTTGATTTGCATTTCTCTAATGATTAATCATGTTGAGCATCCTTTCATGTGTTTGTTGGCAATCTGTATATCTTCTTTGGAGGAATATCTATTTAGGTTTCTGCCCATTTTTGGATTGGGTTGTTTGTTTTTTGACATTGAGCTGCATGAGCTGCTTGTAAATTTTGGAGATTAATCCTTTGTCAGTTGCTTCATTTGCAAATATTATCTCCCATTCTGAGGGCTGTCTTTTCATCTTCTTAATGGTTTCATTTAAGGTGCAAAAGCTTTTAAGTTTCATTAGGTCACATTTCTTTATTTTTGTTGTTATTTCCATTTCTCTAGGAGGCGGGTCAAAAAGGATCTTGCTGTGATTTATGTCATAGAGTGTTCTGCCTGTGTTTTCCTCTAAGAGTTTGACAGTGTCTGGCCTTACATTTAGGTCTTTAATCCATTTGAGTTTATTTTTGTGTATGGTGTTAGGGAGTGTTCTAATTTCACTCTTTCACGTGTAGCTGTCCAGTTTTCCCTGCACCACTTATTAAAGAGGCTGTCTTTTCTCCACTGTATATTCTTGCCTCCTTTATCAAACATAAGATGACCATATGTGCATGGGTTTATCTCTAGGCTTTCTATCCTGTTCCTTTGATCTATATTTCTGTTTTGGTGCCAGTACCACACTGTCTTGATGACTGTAGCTTTGTAGTGTAGTCTGAAGTCAGGTAGCCTGATTCCTCCAGCTCCGTTTTTCTTTCTCAAGATTGCTTTGGCTATTCGGGGTCTTTTGTGTTTCCATACAAATTGTGAAATTTTTTGTTCTAGTTCTGTGAAAAATGCCAGTGGTAATTTAATAGGGATTGCACTGAATCTGTTGATTGCTTTGGGTAGTAGAGTCATTTTCACAATGTTGATTCTTCCAATCCAAGAACATGGTATATCTCTCCATCTGTTTGTATCCTCTTTAATTTCTTTCATCAGTGTCTTATAATTTTCTGCATACAGGTCTTTTGTCTCCTTAGGTAGGTTTATTCCTAGGTATTTTATTCTTTTTGTTGCAATGGTAAATGGGAGTGTTTTCTTAGTTTCACTTTCAGATATTTCATCATTAGTGTATAGCAATGCAAGAGATTTCTGTGCATTATTTTTTTTATCCTGCTACTTTACCAAATTCATTGATAAGCTCTAGTAGTTTTCTGGTAGCATCTTTAGGATTCTCTGTGTATAGTATCATGTCATCTGCAAACAGTGACAGCTTTACTTCTTTTCCAATTTGGATTTCTTTTATTTCTTTTTCTTCTCTGATTGCTGTGGCTAAAACTTACAAAACTATGTTGAATAATAGTGGTGAGGGTTGGCAACTTTGTCTGGTTCCTGATCGTAGTGGAAATGGTTTCAGTTTTTCACCATTGAGGACGATGTTGGCTGTGGGTTTGTCATATATGACCTTTATTATGTTGAGGAAAGTTCCCTCTATGCCTACTTTCTGCAGGGCTTTTATCATAAATCGGTGTTGAATTTTGTCAAAAGCTTTCTCTGCATCTATTGAGATGATCATATGGTTATTCTCCTTCAGTTTGTTAATATGGTGTATCACATTGATTGATTTGCGTATATTGAAGAATCCTTGCATTCCTTGGATAAACCCCACTTGATCATGCTGTATGATCATTTTAATGTACTTTTGGATTCTGTTTGCTAGTATTTGTTAAGGATTTTTGCATCTATGTTCATCAGTGATATTGGCCTGTAGTTTTCGTTCTTTGGGACATCTTTGTCTGGTTTTGGTATCAGGGTAATGGTGGCCTCGTAGAATGAGTGTGGGAGTGTTCCTCCCTCTGCTATATTTTGGAAGATTTTGAGAAGGATAGGTGTTAGCTCTTCTCTAAATGTTTGATAGAATTTGCCTGTGAAGCCATCTGGTCCTGGGCTTTTGTTTGTTGGAAGATTTTTAATCACAGTTTCAATTTCAGTGCTTGTGATTGGTCTGTTCATATTTTCTATTTCATTCTGGTTCAGTCTCGGCAGGTTGTGCATTTCTAAGAATGTGTCCATTTCTTCCAGGTTGTCCATTTTATTGGCATATAGTTGCTTGTAGTAATCTCTCATGATCATCTGTATTTCTGCAGTGTCAGTTGTTACTTCTTTTTCACTTCTAAGTCTATTGATCTGAGTCTTCTCCCTTTTTTTCTTGATGAGTCTGGCTAATGGTTTATCAATTTTGTTTATCTTCTCAAAGAACCAGCTTTTAGTTTTATCAATTGTTGCTATTGTTTCCTTCATTTCTTTTTCACTTATTTCTGGTCTGATCTTTATGATTTCTTTCCTTCTGCAAACTTTGGGGGTTTTTGTTCATCTTTCTCTAATTACTTTAGATGTAAGTTTAGATTGTTTATTTGAGATATTTCTTGTTTCTTGACGTAGGACTGTATTACTATAAACTTCGCTCTTAGAACTTCTTTTGCTGCATCCCGTAGGTTTTCGGTCATGGTGTTTTCATTGTCGTTTGTTTCTAGGTATTTTTTGATTTCCTCTTTGATTTCTTCAGTGATCTCTTGGTTATTAAGTAGTGTATTTTTTAACCTCCATGTGTTTGTATTTTTTACAGATTTTTTCCTGTAATTGATATCTAGTCTCATAGCATTGTGGTTGCAAAAGATACTTGAAACGATTTCCATTTTCTTAAATTTAACAGGGCTTGATTTGTGACCCAAGATATGATCTATCCTGGAGAATGTTCCATTAGCACTTGAGAAAAATGTGTATTCTGTTGTTTTTGGTGGAATGTCCTATAAATATCAATTAAGTCCATCTTGTTTAATGTACCATTTAAAGCTTGTGTTTTCTTAGTTATTTTCATTTTGGATGATCTGTCCATTGGAGAAAGTGGGGTGTTAAATCCTCTACTATGATTGCATTACTGGCGATTTCCCCTTTAATGGTTTTAAGTATTTGCCTTATGTATTGAGGTGTTCCTATGTTGGGTGCATAAATATTTACAATTGTTATATCTTCCTCTTGGATGGATCCCTTGATCATTATGTAGTGTCCTTCTTTGTGTCTTGTAATAGTCTTTATTTTAAAGTCTATTTTGTCTGATATGAGAATTGCTACTCCAGCTTTTTTTTAATTTCCATATTCATGGAATATATTTTTCCATCCCCTTATTTTCGATCTGTATGTGTCCCTAGGTATGCAGTGGGCCTCTTGTAGACAGCATATATATGAGTCTTTTTTTTGTATCCATTGAACCAGTCCGTGTTTTTTGGTTGGGGCATTTAATCCATTTACATTTAAGGTAATTATTGATATGTATGTTCCTATTACCATTTTCTTAATTGTTTTGGGTTTGTTATTGTAGGGCTTTTCCTTCTCTTGTGTTGCCTGCCTAGAAAAGTTCCTTTAGCATTTGTTGTAAAACAGGTTTTGTGGTGCTGAATTCTCTTAGCTTTTGCTTGTCTGTAAAGGTTTTAATTTCTCCATCAAATCTGAATGAGATCCTTTCTGGGTAGAGTAGTTTTGGTTGTAGGTTTTTCTCCTTCATCACTTTAAATATGTCCTGCCTCTCCCTTCTGGCTTACAAAGTTTCTGCTGAAAGATCAGATGTTAACCTTATGGGGATTCCCTTGTGTGTTATTTGTTGTTTTTCCCTTGATGGTTTTAATATCTTTTCTTTGTATTTAATTTTTGATAGTTTGTTTAATATGTGTCTTGGCGTGTTTCTCCTTGGATTTATCCTTTATGGGACTCTCTACACTTCCTCTACTTGACTGTTTCCTTTCCCATATTAGGGAAGTTTTCAACTATAATTTCTTCAAATATTTTCTCAGTCCCTTTCCTTTTCTCTTCTTCTTCTGGGACCCCTATAATTCGAATGTTGGTGCATTTCATGTTATCCCAGAGGTCTCTGAGACTGTCCTCAATACTTTTCATTCTTTTTTTCTTTATTCTACTCTGCAGTAATTATTTCCACTATTTTACCTTCCAGGTCCCTTATCAGTTCTTCTGCCTCAGTTATTCTGCTATTGATCCCTTCTAGAGAATTTTTAATTCCATTTATTGTGTTGTTCATCTCTGTTTGCTTGCTCTTTAATTCTTCTAGGTCCTTGTTAAACGTTTCTTTTATTTTCTCCATTCTATTTCCAAGATTTTGGAACATCTTTACTATCATTATTCTGAATCCTTTTTCAGGTAAACTGCGTATTTCCTCTTCATTTGTTAGGTCTGGTGGGTTTTTACCTTGCTCCTTCATCTGCTGTGTGTTTCTCTGTCTTCTCATTTTGCTTAACTTACTGTGTTTGCGTTCTCCTTTTCGCCGGCTGCGGGTTCATAGTTCCCGTTGTTTTCAGTGTCTACCCCCAGTTTCTAAGGTTGGTTCAGTGGGTTGTGTAAGCTTCCTGGTGGAGGGGACTAGTGCCTGTGTTCTGGTGGATGAGGCTGAATCTTGTCTTTCTGTTGGGCAAGTCCACATCTGGTGGTGTGTTTTGGGGTGCCTGGGGGCTTATTATGATTTTAGACAGCATCTCTTCTAATGGGTGGGGTTGTGTTCCTGTCTGACTAGTTGTTTGGCATAGGGTGTCCAGCCCCGTAGCCTGTTGGTCATTAAGTGGAGCTGGGTCTTGGCATTGAGATGGAGATCTCTGGGAGATTTTCACCATTTGATATTACATGGAGCTGGGAGGTGTCTTGTGGACCTATGTCCTGAACGTGGCTCTCCCTCCTCAGAGGTACAGCCCTGATGCCTGGCTGGAGCAACAAGAGCCTGTCATCCACAGGGCTCAGAATAAAAGGGAGAAAAAGAAGGAAAGAAAGAAAGAAGTAAATAAAATAAAATAAAAGTTATTAAAATAAAAAATAATTATTAAAAAAAATTTTAAATATAATACAAAAAAAGAAAGAAAGAAAGAAGAGAGCAACCAAACCAAAAAACAAATTCACCAATTATAACAAGCTCTAAAAACTATACTGAAAAAACAAACAAAGTACAGACAGAACCCTAGGACAAATGGTAAAAGCAAAGTTATACAGACAAAATCACACACAAAAGCATACACATACACACTCGCAAAATGAAAAAAAGTGAAAGAAATATATATATTGTTGCTCCCAAAGTCCACCTACTCAATTTGGGATGATTCATTGTCTATTTAGGTATTCCACAGATGCAGGCTACATCAGGTTGATTGTGGAGATTTAATCCACTGCTCCTGAGGCTGCTGGGAGAAATTTCCCTTTCTCTTCTTTTTTTGCACAGCTCCTGGGTTTCAGCTTTGGATTTGGCCCCACCTCTGCGTGTAGGTCGCCTGAGGGTATCTGTTCTTCGCCCAGACAGGACGGGGTTAAAGGAGCAGCTGATTAGGGGGCTCTCTCACTCAGGCCGTGGGGAGGGAGAGGTACAGGATTCGGGGCGAGCCTGTGGCGGCAGAAGCTGGCATGACGTTGCAGCAGCCTGAGGTGCACTGTGTGTTCTCCCGGGGAAGTTGTCCCTGGATCACGGGACCCTGGCAGTGGCGGGCTGCACAGGTTCCCAGGATGGGAGGTGTGGATAGTGACCTGTGCTTGCACACAGGCTTCTTGGTGGCTGCAGCAGCAGCCTTAGCGCCTCATGCCCATCTCTGGGGTCCACGCTGATAGCCGCGGCTCATGCCCGTCTCTGGAGCTCCTTTAAGTGGCGCTCTTAATCCCCTCCCCTTGCACACCAGGAAACAAAGAGGCAAGAAAAAGTCTCTTGCCTCTTCGGCAGCTCCAGACTTTTTCCTAGACTCCCTCCCGGCGAGCTGTGGTGCACTAGCCCCCTTCAGGCTGTGTTCACGCAGCGAACCCCAGTCCTCTCCCTGGGATATGACCTCCGAAACCGGAGCCTCATGTCCCAGCCCCCACCCGTCCCAGCAGGTGAGCAGACAAGCCTCTCAGGCTGGTGAGTGCTGGTCAGCACGGATCCTCTGTGCAGGAATTTCTCCACTTTGCCCTCTGCACCCCTGTTGCTGTGTTCTCCTCCATCACCCCAAAGCTTCCCCTCCGCCACCTGCAGTGTCTGCCCGCAAAGGGACTTCCTAGTATGTGGAAACCTTTCCTCCTTCACAGCTCCCTCCCACTGGTGCAGGTCCCGTCCCTATTCTTTTGTCTCTGTTTTTTCTTTTTTTTGGCCCTACCCAGGTACGTGGGGAGTTTCTTGCCTTTTGGGAGGTCTGAGGTCTTCTGCCAGCGTTCAGTAGGTGTTCTGTAGGAGTTGTTCCACATGTAAATGTATTTCTGATATATTTGTGGGGAGGAAGGTGATCTCCATGTCTTACTCTTCCACCATCTTGAAGCTCCTCCGAACATGGTGATTTTTGTCTCTAAATTAGTGAGTTTTTGTTTCATCTAAAAATTAACCACCTGCTGACAGGATGGACCTCGCAGTACCACCGGGTCTGTCCTCTCCGAGTACTCAGCCTGTGCAGCCGCAGTTTCCCACGCTCCCGAGCTGTGGGTCTCTGTGCACCGATGCTCTCGTCTGCCACTAGAGGGCACTCCTGCCCCAGGCGGCCCAGATTACCAGCCTCAGAAGGTAATAATGGGGTGGGGGCGGCCGCAGTGACTTCTGGGATTTGTGGTCCCGGGGAAAGGATTGCAGAAGCAAAAAGCGTTAAGAGTTGCCTCTTCCCTGCCAGCTTCTCTGGATGGTTCGGACACCCCAGATTGGCCAACCCCCATCTTGGGAGACCTTAGGGACGTTTTTGACTATAATCTCTTCAAATACCTTCTTGGGTCCTTTCTCTATCTCTTCTCCTTCTTGGACCCCTATAATGTGAATGTGGGTGTATTCAACATTGTCCCAGAGGTCTCTTAGGCTGTCTTCATTTCTTTTCATTCTTTTTTCTTTATTCTGTTCCGTGGCCGTGAATTCCACCCTTCTGTCTTCTAGGTCACTTACCCGTTCTTTTGCTTCAGTTATTCTGCTATTGATTCCTTCTAGTGTGTTTTTCATTTCAGTTATTGTATTATTCATCTCTGTTTGTCAGTTCTTTAATTCTTCTAGGTGTTTGTTCTTTAATTCTTCTAGGTCTTTGTTAAACATTTCTTGCATCTTCTCGATCTTTGCCTCCATTCTTTTTCTGAGGTCCTGGATCATCTTCACTATCATTATTCTGAATTCTTTTTGTAGAAAGTTGCCTATCTCCACTTTATTTAGTTGTTTTTCTTGGATTTTATCTTGTTCCCTCACCTGGTACAAAGTCCTCTGCCTTTTCATTTTGTCTATCTTTCTGTGAATGTGGTTTTTGTTCCACAGGCTGCAGGATTGTAGTTCTTCTTGCTTCTCCTGTCTGCCCTCTGGTGGATGAAGTTATCTCAGAGGCTTATGCAAGCTTCCTGATGAGAGGGACTGGTGGTGGGTAGAGCTGGTGTTGCTCTGGTGGGCAGAACTCAATAAAACTTTAATCTTCTTGTCTGCTGATGAGTGGGGTTGAGTTCCCTCCTTGTTGGTTTTGTGGCCTGAGGCATCCCAGCACTAGAGGCTACAGGCTCTTTGGTGGGGCTAATGGTGGACTCCAGGAGGACTTATGCAAAGGAGTACTTCCCAGAGCTTCTGCTGCCTGTGTCCTTGTCCCTGCAGTAAGCCACATCCACCCCATGCCTCAGCAGGAGATCATCTCCTATGGGGTCACTGCTCCTTCCCTCTGGGTCTCATGCACACACTACTTTGTGTGTGCCCTCCAAAAGTGGAGTCTCTGTTTCCCCCAGTCCTGTTGAAGTCTTGCAATCAAATCTCACTAGCCTTCAATGCCTGATTCTCTGGGAATTCCTCCTCCCGTTGCTGGACCCCCAGGTTGGGGAGCCTGATGTGGGGCTAAGGACCTTCACTCCAGTGGGTGGACTTCTGTGCTATAATTGTTCTCCAGTTTGTGCATCACCCACCCAGTGGTTATGGAATTTGATTTTATTGTGATTGCACCCCTCCTACCATCTCACTGTGGCTTCTCCTTTGTCTTTGGTTGTGGGGTATTTTTTGGTGAGTTCCAGTGTCTTCCTGTCGATGATTGTTCAGCAGTTAGCTGTGATTCCAGTCCTCTCACAAGAGGGAGTGAGCTCACGTCCTTCTACTCCACTATCTTGAACCAATTGCTCCCAGTGTCTCTCCAATTTTATTTCAGTTGTCTCATCTACAAAAATCCCTGCCTCTCACAGGACTAAAAATTGTTAAGTTCCCATCCAAATACTCAATTCTAAGTACTTTCATTTAATTTTTCTTACTCCACAGTCCCTTGGGCCCCAGAATACATAGCACAATTCTGCATTAAGTAGATAATGGTACCTAACAGTGACCACGGATGCAATTTTCACCTCTCCATTTGTTGGAAATACTATCAACTGTTCCCAAGGAAATGTTGTTTAACCTGCTCTGAAGTGGAAGTTTAAGGATAATGTGTACTACGTTTTCATTGGGAAATTGGTGGGAGGAACAGTGTAACATGGACAGAAACCCTAGAACTCTGGCACTTTGAGATAGTCAGGTTTGCTTTGTGGAGGTTCTAGAATCCTAGAGTAGGAAATAAAAAGGGGCAATATATGAAACCTTTGAAAGTATATCATAATAGGTATTGTCCTCATTCTGATCTCAATAGACATTGTTGTAACTCAATAGTCAGTCACAAACTTTTTCTTAGCTGCCCCCAGTATATTAAGAGACTTGCTGGCTTCAATAGGGATGAACATCAGGTTAAAGCTGGAAAATAGTACTAGAACAATTACCCAAATGCCCTGCCAGAATGGTTCCCTAAAAGTCTTATAGCTCAAAATCCTTTTTAATTACTTAGAAAACAGAACAAAAAGAACTGAGTTTGGAGAAAGCAGATTTTTAAAATATTACATTTATTTCAATAAATATTTATTGAGTCTCAATGCACACAGAAACATACTAGGCACAATTGTAGGGATTAGATAGAAGAAACTGATACAGATGAAATGATGTGGAGTCTCTACCCTCTGGGATCTTACACCTAAGAAAGGGAAATTTAATACAAAAAGCAATCACACACAAGGCAAAATGTGGGAATTGCCTATGAAAGGTACCATCAGAGCACTCCAAAGAGGTAGAGTTGAGAGACACAGGGTCATCTGAGATGGACTATGAAGTATGGATAGGATTGTCAACTAAGGTGAGTATAGACATTACATGTTGGAAGAAAAAGGAATCCAGAGTGACGTGTGCATTGAGTACCTGCAGGGGAGAAGTGAGTAAGACTTGGAAACTAGTTGAGGACAGATGAAGAAGGACCTCAAAAGCAAGAATAGTTTCTATTTTATTCTGTAGGCCATGGGAAATCACTGGCTGATATTTTTAAAGGGGACTGGCATGAATGAAGTTGCACTTTAGGAAACTTAGTCTTAAGGTCATGTGCAAAAGGAATTACAAAGCTGAGTGGTAGAATGCAGGGCAGACAGCAATGAGACATCTGGTGACACACTGCAAGGGTTTGGACGATAGTAATTTAGGGCAGAACAACACTGCAAAACAAGAAAAGTTTGGTTTTTGTTCCAGTGTGCCCTAGTCCATCACCATCCCCAGGCCTCTACCCCTCTATATCTATTGTCATCTCACCACATAGCATCTAGTGAAACCTATACAAGGTTTCTCTCCTCCTGGAACTGATCTACTCTCTACCCCAGGGCCTTTCTTCATTCCCAGTAGGCCTGGGCCTTTCTTTCTGTTTTTAGCACCTAATCATAGGGTGTTAGACCTCAAGATCATGCAATCAGGTTAATTTGACTCTAGGCTATTTGACTCCAACTTTTTAAATTCTGTACACCATGATGAGGAAACTCAGATAGGAAAGTGACTTGCCCAAAGTTGCATGTAGAGTTAGGGGCTGAAGAAAAAAAGCTAGGGGAAAAAAGACGGAAGGAATTACGATCATTGCAATATTCCTTCCTCTGGATTACACTGTCAGGTCCTCAAGCTGTTACTCACCTCTGAGTAAACTTTAGGCAGCAGCATGTTCGGTTGGTAGCATCTGGTTAGATTCAGCCCTGTTTACCAAGTTGTAGTCAGAACTGCCTGTGCCCTCATCCCCTTCCAGAAAGACTACTCGGTCCCTAGTTAAAATTAGTCCCCAGCTGTCAGAACAGGTGGTACATTGAAAGAGCCTCAGAAAGCAGCACTGTTGAGAGAAGAAGGCAAAAATGGCTGGGGTCTGGGGGAAATCAGGTTACTGAGAGGAGTGAGTAAAAAGGAGGCTTTTGAAGCCCCTATCAGACATGATATAAGGGAGTAAATGAGTGCCTGGTAAAACATATATTTAAGAAAGCATGAAGGGTTTTGATGAGAGGAAAGATGGGATAGTGGACTGGATGGAAAAGTATGAAGGGCACAATTAGGTGTAGAGAGAAATATGTAGGAGTAGTGTAACTAATAGCTTATGGCAATAATTCTCAGAAGAATTGTATTACCAAACAAATTGTATGCTGAGCCTCTTCCAATAAGAATACAAAAAGAGGGTGGCATTTTACTAATATAAAGCTAATCTATAGATGCAAATCTTTAATTAATTCATATTACAAAGATAATCAAAATCAAAAGTTAAGGCATTACTGTACTCCAATATATTAAATTTGATATATGACACCTGTATTTGAGGGTTTTGTTCATTCAAAACTTACACATTTTTAAAACTGCAAACAAAACCTTTTTAGGTGGTGACGTGGCAGATCGTGTGCTGAGAAAGTTGGTGCAGGGCGCAAGAGAAGGGGGATTTGCACTGTTTTGACTTCATTGGAATCAAACATCAACTGTGACTGTGGCTCCTCCTGCTCCCACCAGCTCTCCTTCAGCTTCTCCCAATTTAGAAGAAAGAGGGTGTATGTTATCATGCTCAGGTGTTGAGAGAGAAAGAAAGCAACAATAATGGCAACTGATGCTGCAGCCATGTGGCTGACAGGGTCTTGGTGTCCCAAACAGGTGTCAGGCCTGAGCCTCTGAGGTGGGAGAGCCGAGTTCAAGACACTGGACCACAAGAGACCTCCTGGTCCCCTGTAATATCAATCAGCAAGAGCTCTCCCAGAGATCTCCATTTCAACGCTAAGACCCAGCTCCACTCAATGACCAGCAAGCTCCAGTGCTGGACAGCCCATTCCAAACAACTAGTAAGACAGGAACAAAACACCACCCATTAGCAGAGAGGCTGCCTAAAATCATAATAAGGCCACAGACACCCCAAAACACACCACTGGATGCGGTCCTGCCCACCAGAAAGACAAGATCCAGCCTCATCCACCAGAGCACAGGCACCACTCCCTTCAACCAGGAAGCCTACACAACCCACTGAACCAACATTACCCACTGGGGGCAGACACTAAAAAAAACAGGAATAACGAACATGCAGCCTGCGAAAAGGAGACCCCAAACACAGTAAGTTAAGCAAAATGAGAAGACAGAGAATTACACAGCAGATGAAGGAGCAAGGTAAAAACCCACCAGACCAAACAAATGAGAAGGAAACAAGCAGTCTACCTGAAAAATAATTCAGAGTAATGATAGTTAAGATGATACAAAATCTTGGAAATAGAATGGAGAAAATACAAGGAACATTTAACAAGGACATAGAAGAACTAAAGAGCAAACAATCAATGATGAAAAACACAGTAAATGAAATTAAAAGTTCTCTAGAAGGAATCAATAGCAGAATAACTGAGGCAGAAGAACGAATAAGTGACCTGGAAGATAAAATAGTGGAAACAACTACCGCAGAGCAGAATAAAGAGAAAAGAATGAAAAGAATTTAGGACAGTCTCAGAGACCTCTGGGACAACATTAAATGCACCAACATTCGAATTATAGGGGACCCAGAAGAAGAAGAGAAAAAGAAAAGGACTGAGAAAATATTTGAAGAGATTATAGTTGAAAACTTCCCTAATATGGGAAAGGAAATAATCAAGCACAGGAAGTGCAGAGAATCCATAAAGGAAAAATCCAAGGAGAAACGTGCCAAGACATATATTAATCAAACTATCAAAAATTAAATACAAAGAAAAAATATTAAAAGCAGCAACGGAAGAGCAACAATTAACATACAAGAGAATCCCCATAAGGGTAGCAGCTGACCTTCCAGCAAAACCTCTGCAAGCCAGAAGGGAGGGGCAGGACATATTTAAAGTGATGAAAGAGAAAAACCTACAACCAAGATTACTCTACCCAGCAAGGATCTCATTCAGATTTGACAGAGAAATTAAAACCTTTACAGACAAACAAAAGCTAAGAGAATTCAGCACCACCAAACCAGCTTTACAACAAATGTTAAAGGAACTTCTCTGGGCAGGCAACACAAGAGAAGACCTACAAAAACGAACCCAAAACAATTATGAAAATGGTAATAGGAACATACATATCGATAATTGCCTTAAATATAAATCAATTAAATTCTCCCCCCCAAAAGACATAGACTGGCTGAATGGACACAAAAACAAGATGCGTATATATGCTGTCTACATGAGACTCACTTCAAACCTAGGGACACACACAGACTGAGAGTGAGGGGATAGAAAAAGATATTCGATGCACAAAGAAATCAAAAGAAAGCTGGAGTAGCAATACTTATATCAGCTAAACTAAACTTTAAAATAAACGCTATTACAAGAGACAAAGAAGGACACTATATAATGATCAAGGGATCAAACCAAGAAGAAGATATAACAATTGTAAATATTTATGCACACAACACAGAAGCACCTCAATACATAAGGCAAATGCTAACAGTGATAAAAGGGGAAATCAACAGTAACACAATCATAGTAGGGGACTTCAACACCCCACTTTCACAAATGGAAAGATCATCCAAAATGAAAATAAATAAGGAAACACAAGCTTTAAGTGATACATTAAACAAGATGGACTTAATTGATATTTATAGGACATTCCATCCAAAAACAACAGAATACACATTCTTCTCAAGTGCTCATGGAACATTCTCCAGGATAGATCATATCTTGGGTAACAAATCAAGACTTGGTAAATTTAAGAAAATTGAAATCGTATCAAGTAACTTTTCTGACCACAATGCTCAGAGACTAGATAACAATCAGAGGAAAAAAATCTGTAAAAACTACAAACACATGGAGTCTAAACAATACACTACTTAATAAACAAGAGGTCACTGAAGAAATCAAAGAGGAAATTTAAAAAAAACCTAGAAACAAATGACAATGAAAACACAACGACCCAAAACCTATGGGATGCAGCAAAAGCAGTTCTAAGAGGGAAGTTTATAGCAATACAATCTTACCTTAAGAAACAAGAAACATCTCAAATAAACAACCTAACCTTGCACCTGAAGCAATTAGAGAAAGAAGAACAAAAAAAAACCCCAAAGTTAGCAGAAGGAAAGAAATCATAAAGATCAGAGCGGAAATAAATGAAATAGAAACAGAGAAAACAATAACAAAGATCAATAAAACTAAAAGCTGGATCTTTGAGAAGATAAATAAAATTGATAAACCATTAGCCAGACTCATCAAAAAAAAAAGGGAGAAGACACAAATCAATAGAATTAGAAATGAAAAGGAAGTAACAACTGACACTGCAGAAATACTAAGGATCATCAGAGATTACTACAAGCATATACATGACAATAAAATGGACAACCTGGAAGAACTGGGCAAATTTTTAGAAAAGCAAAACCTTCAGAGATTAAACCAGGAAGAAATAGAAAATATAAACAGACCAATCACAAGCACTGAAATTCAAACTGTGATTAAAATCTTCCAAGAAACAAAAGCCCAGGACCAGATGGCTTCACAGGCAAATTCTATCAAACATTTAGAGAAGAGCTAACACCTATCCTTCTCAAACTCTTCCAACATATATCAGAGGGAGGAACATTCCCAAACTCATTCTAAGAGGCCACCATCACCCTGTTACCAAAACCAGGCAAAGATGTCACAAAGAAAGAAAACTACAGGCCAATATCACTGATGAACATAGATGTTAAAATCCTCGACAAAATACTAGCAAACAGAATCCAACAGCACATTAAAAGGATCATACACCATGATCACATGAGGTTTATCCCAGGAATGCAAGGATTTTTCACTATACACAAATCAATGTGATAAATCATATTAAAAAATTGAAGGAGAAAAAACATATGATTTTCTCAACAGATGCAGAAAAAGCTTTTGACAATATTCAACACCCATTTATGAAAAAAACCCTCCAGAAAGTAGACATAAAGGGAACTTTCCTCAACATAATAAAGGCCATATATGATAAACTCACAGCCAACATCATTCTGAATGGTGAAAAATTGAAACCATTTCCACAAAGACCAGGAACAAGACAAGGTTGCCCACTCTCACCACTATTAATCAACATAATTGTGGAAGTTTCAGCCACAGCAATCAGAGAATAAAAAGAAACAAAAAGAATCCAAATTGGAAAAAAAAGTAAAACTGTCACTGTTTGCAGATGACATGATGCTATACATCCTAAAGATTCTACCAGAAAACTACTAGAGCTATTCAATGAATTTGGTAAAGTAACAGGATGCAAAATGAATGCACAACAATGTCTTGCATTCCTATACATTAAAGATGAAAAATCTGAAAGAGAAATTAATGAAACACTCCCATTTACCATTTCAACAAAAAGAATAAAATACCTAGGAATAAATCTACCTAAGGAGACCAAAGACCTGTATGCAGAAAACAATAAGACACTGATGAAGGAAATTAAAGATGATACAAAGTGATGGAGAGCTATACCATATTCTTGATTTGGAAGAATCAACATTGAGAAAATGACTATATGGCCCAAACAATCTACAGATTCAATGCAATCCCTATCAAACTACCAATGGAATTTTTCACAGAACTAGGACAAAAAATTTCACAATTTGCATGGAAAAACAAAAGACCGAAAAGCAAAAACAATCTTGAAAAAGAAAAACGGAGCTGGAGGAATAAGGTTCCCTGACTTCAGACTATACTACAAAGCTACAGTAATCAAGACAGTATGTTACTGGCATAAAAACAGAAATATAGATCAATGGAACAGAACAGAAAACCCAGAGATAAACCCACACACATATGGTCACCTTACCTTTGATAAAGGAGGCAAGCATATACAGTGGAGAAAAGACAGCCTCTTCAATAAGTGGTGCTGGGAAAATTGGACAGCTACACGTAAAAGAATGAAATTAGAACACTCCCCAACACCATACATAAAAATAAACTCAAAATGGATTAAAGACCTAAATGTAAGGCCAGACACTATCAAACTCTTAGAGGAAAACATAGGCATAACACTATGACATAAATGACAGCAAGATCCTTTTTGATCCACCTCCTAGAGAAATGGAAATAAAAACACAAATAAACAAATGGGACCTAATGAAACTTAAAAGCTTTTGCACAGCAAAGGAAACCATAAACAAGACCAAAAGACAACCCTCAGAATGGGAGAAAATATTTGCAAATGAAGCAACTGACAAAGGATTAATCTCCAAAATTTACAATCAGCTCATGCAGCTCAATATCAAAAAAACAAACAACCCAATCCAAAAATGGGCAGAAGACCTATATAGACATTTCTCCAAAGAAGATATACAGATTGCCCACAAACACATGAACGGATGCTTCACATCACTAATCATTAGACAAATGCAAATCAAAACTACAATGTGGTGTCACCTCACACCAATAAGAATGGCCATCATTAAAAAATCTACAAACAATAAATGCTGGAGAGGGTGTGGAGAAAAGGGAACACTCTTGCACTGTTGGTGAGAATGTAAATTGGTACAGCCACTATGGAGAACAGTATGGAGGTTCCTTAAAAAATGAAAAATAGAACTACCATATGACCCAGCAATCCCACTACTGGGCATATACCCTGAGAAAACCATAATTCAAAAAGAATCATGTACCAAAATGGTCATTGCAGCTCTATTTACAATAGCTAGGACATGGAAGCCACCTAAGTGTCCATCAACAGATGAATGGATAAAGAAGATGTGGCACATATATACAATGGAATATTACTCATCCATAAAAGGAAACAAATTAGAGTTATTTGTAGTGAGGTGGATGGACCTAGAGTCTGTCATACAGAGTGAGGTGTCAGAAAGAGAAAAACAAATACCGTATGCTAACACATATATATGGAATCTTTAAAAAAAAAAAAAAGAATGGTTATGAAGAACCTAGGGGCAAGACAGGAATAAAGACGCAGATGTAGAGAATGGATTTGAGGACACAGGGAGGGGGAAGGGGAAGCTGGGACGAAGTGAGAGAGTGTCATGGACTAATATATACTACAAATATAAAATAGCTAGTGGGAAGCAGCCACATAGCACAGGGAGATCAGCTCGGTGCCCTGTGACCACCTAGAAGGATGGGATAGGGAGGGTTGGAGGGAGATGCAAGGGGGAGTAGATATGGGGATATATGTATATGTATAGCTGATTCACTTTGTTATAATGCAGAAACTAACACACCATTGTAAAACAATTATACTCCAATAAAGAAGTAAAAAAAAAAAAAAGCAAAACTTTTTAGGCTTTCTAGATCATTTTTATGAGACCCAAGAATCCACAGAATGTACCTTAAACCACCAGCTTAACATATACTTTTTTTTGGGTAGTTCACCGTTTAATAGGGAATTCCAAAGAAAAGTCTTCAAGAATTGAATGAATAAATGTTTAAAGGAGAAATTTCAGACAGTAAGCCTCTCAGAAAGTGTCAAAGGCCCTGAGGGTAGTGTAGGTTGCCAGTAATTTGATAACAAACGTCATATTAAACATTATAATTTTACATCTAAAAAATAAAATGGATCCTATTGCTTTGTAATATAGAATACAAAAATAAAGTCTGGCAAAATGTTCTTGGTTAGTGGTGTATATGAAAAAGATAGCACATAATCTTTAACATGGAGAGCAATGACCCCTTGTCAAAAAGCCATATCAAAATCCTGGTGGGGATATTAAATTTTTATCTTTATCAACTAGAAGCATGGGATTTTTAAAGGATGAAAACACTATAGCATACAGACAAAGTTCTTAATAATAGCAAAACAATAAGAGGACATATAGACTCCAGATCTCTTTTGTGTAATACGAACTTCTCTTTTACCTAAACTGAAAGAGTTAGATGGGGCTTGGCAAGAGTTTCTACCACTAAAGCAGTTCTTAACATGAGTCGTGGCTTCAGGGCATATCTAAGCTCTTTGAAGTTGTATGCAAAGTTTCATGTACATATATGTACATTTTTTTCTGGGAAGAAGGTCCAGAGCTTTAGTCAAAGTCACAAAGGGATTTGTGCTCCTCCCCCCCTGAAAATACAGCTTTAGAACCACAGAACTTAAAGATCTCATCTCCAAGAAAGTTACATGTAATTCCAGGGTGTATGGTTTGTAAAAACAAAGGTGGACGGTTATTTGGAAGGAGGTAAAATATTCTTAACGAAAAAGCATTAAATTTGATAAGGTTTCTAGAGTCCATGATTGCAACATATGACCATCCAAATTAACATGAGGTGTTCATGTGCCCCTGAGGAAGGGGTTTATATGGAATGTAACTATGAGCAAAGCAGTATTCAGGGAACAAGGTTATGTGCTGGAGGTGAGGGCTCAGATAATAAGATAGACATGGTACTCCAAGAGCCTACTAAGGCAACTTTCTTAGTATATACGTTTTAGCTACACTGGTTTCTGAAACCAACCAAATTTTTAAAATCAGCCTTGACCCAACATTTAATTACCGATGTGCATTATTATAGCACCATCTTGTGGAATATAGTTGAAATTCATGCATGCCTTTAGGTGGCTGCTTAATCAGTGGTTCTCAAAGTGTAGTCTGTGAACCCCTGGGAGTACTTGAGGCATATTCAGGGAGTCCATAGCGTCAAAGCTATTTTCATAATAATACTAAGATGTCATTTGCCCTTTTAAATGTGTTGGATTTGTACTGATGCAAATGGTGAGTAAAACTATGTATACTTTAGCATGAATCATGGCAATGGTCCCAAATTATACTATTAGTCATTGTGTTCTTCACTGCTATGCATCTGAAGGAAACCAAAAGCTTGTTATACTTATGAGTATCCTTATGAAGTAGCAAGAATAAAACTGGGGAGTCCAGGCCAAAGGACTCAATGTACAGGAATTCACTTTGTCAGTATTGCTTGTAAGAAATCCCTCCAAGAACTGAGGAATCTCTGCGAGTAGCAGACATTTGTGAGCATCACAGACAAGAGGCTTGTGTTTTAATATGCACTCCTCCACCCATTAGCTTAAAGTTTCAAGGGTTTTTATCTCTATAAAGAGGATATTCCTAGGAGTTGCTGCATTGAGAAGTTGTGAGGATTAAAAGCTGGATATAATGGCCTGGTAAACATTGCCTCTTCTAGTGTCCTCTCTTCCTCCCTGTGCTAAAGTTTACCAAAGAATTTAATCTTCACAGAAACCCTATGAAGTTGATATTTTCCTCCTCTTTTTCAGATGGAAAAACGAAGGCAAAGAAAGATTCAAGTCTCTTACCTGAAGTCACACAGCAATGTGAGTGGTAAAGAGGGCTTGAACCCAGGCAATTTCACTCCAGAGGAGTAAAAGTCTCCTGAAATTTCTGACTGTTAGAACATGAAGAAAGCCAGAAAGGAGGAGGAGATTGCACAGTTAGCTGGGATCTAGAAAATGATGAAGACATGACACAAGATAGAAAGGGATAGTAACTCTTTATGAAAAATGGATATACAGTCTTAAAACATAATGTGGACCTAAATACTCAGAATCACACCACTGTGGAAGATTTATAACAAAAATAGTATGTTTTTAAAAACTAAAAAAATTTTTTTTCTTAATAAGTTTTTTCATATTTTTTATTTTAAAAAATTAAAAAAATTTTATCCAAATAAATATTTTTCTTAATAATTTTTTTCTTATTTTTTATTATAAAAAATTAATAACTTTATTTTTTAAATATTAAAAAAAAATTTCTAATAAATTTTTTCTTAATAATTTTTTTCTTATTTTTTATTATAAAAAAATAATAACTTTATTTTTAAAAAATTAAAAAAAAATTTTCCTAATAAATTTTTTCTTAATAATTTTTTTCTTATTTTTTATTAGAATAGCTTTATTTTATTTTATCCTCTTTCTTTCTATTCTTTCTCCCTTTTATTCTGAGCCGTGTGGATGAAAGGCTCTTGGTGCTCCAGCCAGGCATCAGGGCTGTGCCTCTGAGGTGGGAGAGCCAACTTCAGGACACTGGTCCACAAGAGACCTCCCAGCTCCACGTAATACCAAATGGCGAAAATCTCTCAGAGATCTCCATCTCAACATCAAGACCCAGCTTCACTCAACGACCAGCAAGCTACAGTGCTGGACACCCTATGCCAAACAACTAGCAAGAGAGGAACACAGCCCCATCCATTAGCAGAGAGGCTGCCTAAAATCATAATAAGGCCACAGACACCCCAAAACACACCACCAGACATGGACGTGCCCACCAGAAAGACAAGATCCATCCTCATCCACCAGACACAGGCACTAGTCCCCTCCACGAGGAAGCCTACACAACCCACTGAACCAACCTTAGCCACTGGGGACAGATACCAAAAACAACGGGAACTACGAACCTGCAGCCTGTGAAAAGGAGACCCCAAACACAGTAAGATAAGCAAAATGAGAAGACAGAAAAACACACAGCAGATGAAGGAGCAAGGTAAAAACCCACCAGACCTAACAAATGAAGAGGAAATAGGCAGTTTACCTGAAAAAGAATTCAGAATAATGATAATAAAGATGATCCAAAATCTTGGAAATAGAATAAACAAAATGCAAGAAACATTTAACAAGGACCTAGAAGAACTAAAGAGGAACCAAGCAACGATGAAAAACACAATAAATGAAATTTAAAATACTCTAGATGGGATCAATAGCAGAATAACTGAGGCATAAGAACGGATAAGTGACCTGGAAGATAAAATAGTGGAAATAACTACTGCAGAGCAGAATAAAGAAAAAAGAATGAAAAGAACTGAGGACAGTCTCAGAGACCTCTGGGACAACATTAAACGCACCAACATTCGAATTATGGGGGTCCCAGAAGAAGAAGAGAAAAAGAAAGGGACTGAGAAAATATTTGAAGAGATTATAGTTGAAAACTTCCCTAATATGGGAAAGGAAATAGTTAATCAAGTCCTGGAAGCACAGAGAGTCCCATACAGGATAAATCCAAGGAGAAACATGCCAAGACACATATTAATCAAACTATCAAAAATTAAATATAAAGAAAACATATTAAAAGCAGCAAGGGAAAAACAACAAATAACACACAAGGGAATCCCCATAAGGTTAACAGCTGATCTTTCAGCAGAAACTCTGCAAGCCAGAAGGGAGTGGCAGGATATACTTAAAGTCATGAGGGAGAAAAACCTACAACCAAGGTTACTCTACCCAGCAAGGATCTCATTCAGATTTGATGGAGAAATTAAAACCTTTACAGACAAGCAAAACCTGAGAGAGTTCAGCACCACCAAACCAGCTTTACAACAAATGCTAAAGGAACTTCTCTAGGCAAGGAACACAACAGAAGGAAAACACCTACAATAACAAACCCAAAATATTTAAGAAAATGGGAATAGGAACATACATATCGATAATTACCTTAAATGTAAATGGATTAAATGCTCCCACCAAAAGACATAGACTGGCTGAATGGATACAAAAGCAAGACCCATATATATGCTGTCTACAAGAGACCCACTTCAGACCTAGAGACACATACAGACTCAAAGTGAGGGGATGGAAAAAGATATCCCATGCAAATGGAAATCAAAAGAAAGCTGGAGTAGCAATTCTCATATCAGACAAAATAGACTTTAAAATAAAGACTATTACAAGAGACAAAGAAGGATACTATATAATGATCAAGGGATCGATCCAAGAGGAAGGTATAACAATTGTAAATATATATGCACCCAACATAGGAGCACCTCAATACATAAGGCAAATGCTAACAGCCATAAAAGGGGAAATCGACAGCAACACAATCATAGTAGGGGACTTTAACACCCCACTTTCACCAATGGACAGATCATCCAAAGTGAAAATAACTAAGGAAACACAAGCTTTAAATGATACATTAAACAAGATGGACTTAATTGATATTTACAGGACATTCCACCCAATAACAACAAAATACACATTTTTCTCAAGTGCTCATGGAACATTCTCCAGGATAGATCATATCTTGGGTCACAAATCAAGCCTTGGTAAATTTAAGAAAACTGAAATCGTATCAAGTATCTTTTCCGACCACAATGCTATGAGACAAGATATCAATTACAGGAAAAGATCTGTAAAAAATACAAACACATGGAGGCTACACAATACACTACTTAATAACGAAGTGATCACTGAAGAAATCAAAGGGGAAATCAAAAAATACCTAGAAACAAATGACAATGGAGACACGACGACCCAAAACCTATGGGATGCAGCAAAAGCAGTGCTAAGAGGGAAGTTTATAGCAATACAAGCCTACATCAAGAAACAGGAAACATCTCGAATAAACAACCTAACCTTGCACCTAAAGCAATTAGAGAAAGAAGAGCAAAAAAAAACCCAAAGCTAGCAGAAGAAAAGAAATCATAAAGATCAGATCAGAAATAAATGAAAAAGAAATGAAGGAAACAATAGCAAAAATCAATGAAACTAAAAGCTGGTTCTTCGAGAAGATAAACAAAATTGATAAACCATTAGCCAGACTCATCAAGAGAAAAAGGGAGAAGACTCAAATCAATAGAATTAGAAATGACAAAGGAGAAGTAACAACTGACACTGCAGAAATACAAACGATCATGAGAGATTACTACAAGCAACGCTATGCCAATAAAATGGACAACCTGGAAGAAATGGACAGATTCTTAGAAATGCACAACCTACCGAGACTGAACCAGGAAGAAAGAGAAAATATGAACAGACCAATCACAAGCACTGAAATTGAAACTGTGATTAAAAATCTTCCAACAAACAAAAGCCCAGGACCAGATGGCTTCACAGGCGAATTCGATCAAACATTTAGAGAAGACCTAACACCTATCCTTCTCAAACTCTTCCAAAATATTGTAGAGGGAGGAACACTCCCCAACTCATTCTACGAGGCCACCATCACCCTGATAACAAAACCAGACGAAGATGTCACAAAGAAAGAAAACTACAGGCCAATATCACTGATGAACATAGATGCAAAAATCCTCAACAAAATACTAGCAAACAGAATCCAACAGCACATTAAAGGGATCATACACCATGATCAAGTGGGGTTTATTCCAGGAATGCAAGGATTCTTCAATATACGCAAATCAATCAACGTGATACATCATATTAACAAACTGAAGGAGAAAAACCATATGATCATCTCAATAGATGCAGAGAAAGCTTTGGACAAAATTCAACACCCATTTATGATAAAAGCCCTGCAGAAAGTAGGCATAGAGGGAACTTTCCTCAACATAATAAAGGCCATATATGACAAACCCACAGCCAACATTGTCCTCAATGGTGAAAAACTGAAACCATTTCCACTAAGATCAGGAACAAGACAAGGTTGCCCACTCTCACCATTATTACTCAACGTAGTTTTGGAAGTGTTAGCCACAGCAATCAGAGAAGAAAAAGAAATAAAAGGAATCCAAATCAGAAAAGAAGAAGTAAAGCTGTCACTGTTTGCAGATGACATGATACTATACATAGAGAATCCTAAAGATGCTACCAGAAAACTACTAGAGCTAATCAATGAATTTGGTAAAGTAGCAGGATGCAAAATTAATGCACAGAAATCTCTTACATTCCTATATACTAATGATGAAAAATCTGAACGTGAAATTGAGAAAACACTCCCTTTTACCATTGCAACAAAAGGAATAAAATATCTAGGAATAAACCTACCTAAGGAGACAAAAGACCTGTATGCAGAAAATTATAGGACACTGATGAAAGAAATTAAAGATGATACAAATAGATGGAGAGATATACCATGTTCTTGGATTGGAAGAATCAACATTGTGAAAATGACTCTACTACCCAAAACAATCTACAGATTCAATGCAATCCCTATCAAAGAACCACTGGCATTTTTCACAGAACTAGAACAAAAAATTTCACAATTTGTATGGAGACACAAAAGACCCCGAATAGCCAAAGCAATCTTGAGAACGAAAAATGGAGCTGGAGGAATCACGCTCCCTGACTTCAGACTATATTACAAAGCTACAGTAATCAAGACAGTTTGGTACTGGCACAAAAACAGAAATATAGATCAATGGAACAGGATAGAAAGCCCAGAGATAAACCCACGCACATATGGTCACCTTATCTTCAATAAAGGAAGCAAGCGTATACAGTGGAGAAAAGACAGCCTCTTCAATAAGTGGTGCTGGGAAAACTGGACAGGTACATGTAAAAGAATGAAATTAGAACACTCCCTAACACCATACACAAAAATAAACTCAAAATGGATTATAGACCTAAATGTAAGACCAGATTAGAGGTAACCATAGGCAGAATGCTCTATGACATAAATCACAGCAAGATCCTTTTTGACCCACCTCCTAGATAAATGGAAATAAAAACAAAAATAAACAAGTGGGACCTAATGGAACTTAACAGCTTTTGCACAGCAAAGGAAACCATAAGCAAGACGAAAAGACAACACTCAGAATGGGAGAAAATATTTGCAAATGAAGCAACTGACAAAGGATTAATCTCCAAAATTTAAAAGCAGCTCACAAAGCTCAATATCAAAAAAACAAACAACCCAATCCAAAAATGGGCAGAAGACCTATATAGACATTTCTCCAAAGAAGATATACAGATTGCCAACAAACACATGATAGAATGCTCAACATCATTAATCATTAGAGAAATGCAAATCAAAACTACAGTGAGATATCATCTCACACTAGTCAGAATGGCCATCATCAAAATATCTACAACCAATAAGTGCTGGAGAGGGTGTGGAGAAAATGGAACCCTCTTGCACTGTTGGTGGGAATGTAAAATGATACAACCACTATAGAGAACAGTATGGAGGTTCCCTAAAACCTAAAAATAGAACTACCATACAACCCAGCAATCCCACTACTGGGCATATACCCTGAGAAAACCATAATTCAAAAAGAGTCATGTATCAAAATGTTCATTGCAGCTCTATTTACAATAGCCAGGACATGGAAGCAACCTAAGTGTCCATCATCATATGAATGGATAAAGAAGATGTGGCATATATATACAATGGAATATTACTCAGCCATGAAAAGAAACGAAATTGAGTTATTTGTAGTGAGGTGGATGGAGTTAGAGTCTGTCATACAGAGTGAAGTAAGTCAGAAAGAGAAAAACAAATACCGTATGCTATAACATATATATGGAACCTAAGGAAAAGAAAAAAAGATCATGAAGAACCTAGTGGTAAAACGGGAATAAAGACACAGACCTACTAGAGAATGGACTTGAGGATATGGCGAGGGGGAAGGGTAAGCTGTGACAAAGTGAGAGAGTGGCATGGACATATATACACTACCAAAAGTAAAATAGATAGCTAGTGGGAAGCACCTGCATAACACAGGGAGATCAGCTCGGTGCTTTGCGACCACCTAGAGGGGTGGGATAGGGAGGGTGGGAGCGAGGGAGATGCAAGAGGGAAGAGATATGGGGACATATGTATATGCATAACTGATCCACTTTGTTACAATGCAGAAACTAACACACCATTGTAAACCAATTATAATCCAATACAGATGTTAAAATTTTTTTAAAAAATTCGGAGACAAGAGGAAAGGAAAATATCATTTTTTTAAAAGTGAATTTATTCTTTTAACTGGCAATAAAGGCAAAGAAAATAGTTTAAAAAAATAAAAATTAAATAAAATTAAATGGATGACTAATAAGAACCTGCTGTATAAAAAAGTAAATAAAATAAAATTCAAAAAACAATCCCAGCAAGTAATTTTGTGGATATTAAAAACTGATTCTAAAGTTTACATTGAGAGGCAAAAGATCAAGAATAGACAACACAATGTTAAAGGAGAACAAAATTGGAGGACTGACACTACCCATTTTAAAGACCTACTATAAAGCCACAATAATCAAGATGGTGTGGTGTTGGTGAAAGAATAGGCATATCGATTAATGGAACAGAATAGAGAGCCCCAAAATAGAAACTCACAAATATAGTTAACAAATCTTTGAGAATAGAAAGAAGGCAATACAATGTGGAAAATAATAGTCTTTTCAACAAATGGTGCTGGAACAATCAGACATCCACATGGGAAAAAAATGAATCTAAACACAGTCCTTTGCCAAATTAACCCAAAATCAACCATAGACCTAAATATAAAATGTAAAACTATAAAACTCAAAGAAGCGGACACTGGATATAATCTAGAGGACCTTGGGTATGGCAATGATTTTTTAGACACAACACTAAAGTCACAATCCATGAAAGAAAAATTTGATAACCTGGACTTTGTCAAAATTGAAAACTTCTCTGTGAAAGACACTGCCAAAATAATGAGAAGTCAAGATACAGACTGAGAAAATATTTTTAAAATACTTATCTAATAAAGGACTGTTATCCAAAATATACAAAGAACACTTACAACTCAAAAATAAGAAAATGAACAATGCAATTATAAAATGATTTTAAAAAAACCTAAACAAACATGTCATCAGAGAAGATATACATATGGCAAATAAGCATGTGGAAAGATGTTCAACATCATATGTCATTAGGTACTTGCAAGTTAACACAATAGGATACCACTACACGCCTATTAGAATGGCCATAATCCAAAACACTGACAACCCCTAAGGCTGGTGAGGATGTGGAGAAACAGGAACTCTCATTTACTGCTGGGGCAAATGCAGTATAGTATAGCCACTTTGGAAGACAGTTTGGCTGTTTCTTACAAAAATAAAGTACTTTTACTGTACGATTTAGCAATTGCACTCCTCGGTATTTACCCAAACGAGTTGAAAACTTATAACCACACCAAAACCTGCACACAGGTGCTTATAGCAGCTTTATTCATAATTGCCAACACGTGGAAGCAACCAAGATGTCCTTCAGTAAGTGAATAGATAATCTGTGGTACATCCAGACAATGGAATATTATACACTGCAAAAAGACGTGAGATATAAAGCCATAAAAAGACATAGAGAGGGACTTCCCTGGCAGTCCAGTGGTTAAGACTTTGCCTTCCAATGCAGGGGGTGCAAGTTCAATTCCCGGTCGGGGAGCTAAGATCCCACATGCCTCCTGGCCAAAAAACAAAAACCAAAAAAACCGAGAAGCAATATTGTAACAAATTCAATAAAGACTTTAAAAAATGGTCCACATCCAAAAATTCTTTTTAAAAAAAGACATGGAGGGACCCTAAATATATACTACTAAGTGTAGAAAGTCAATCTAAAAAGGTGACATACTGTATGAATCTAACAATACAACATTCCGGAAAAGGCAACTATGGAGACAGTAAAAAGATCAGTGGTTGCCAGGGGTTAAGGGGGAGAAGGGATAAATAGGTGGAGCACAGAGTATTTGTAGGGCAGTGAAAATGTTCTGTATGTTACTCTAGTGGCACATATGTATCATTATATCTTTGTGAAATCCCTTAGAATATACGATACCAAAAGTGAATCCTAGTGTAAACCATGGACTTTGGGTGATAAAGATATGTCAATGTAAGTTCATCAATAATAACAAATGTATCACTCTGGTGCAGGATTTTGATGATGGGGGAGGCTGTTCATATGAGGGACCAGGGGGTATATCAGAAATTTTTGTACCCTCTGTTCAATTTTGCTGTGAACCTAAAAATAGTCTAAAAGATAAAGTTAAGAAAACATTTAACAAATTCAAAAATAGAAATCATAAATTTATGTTCTTAGATCATAATAGAATTGAACTAGATTTAAATAACAGAAGGATTTATAGACTTTTAAGTGTGCCGTTCAATATCATTAAGTGCAATTACATTGTTGTTCAGCCATCACCATTATACACTTCCAGAATTTTTCATCACAAACTGAAGGTCTGTACCCATTAAATAATAACTTCCTGGCCCTCACTCCCCCCAGGCCTTGGTAACCACTATACTACTTTCTGTCTCTTTGAACTTGTATATCAGTATATAATAGTAAAATCATAAAATATTTGTCCCTTTATGATTGGTTTATTTCATTTAGCACAATGTCTTTACTGTTCATATATAACATAGCATGCATAAAAACCTCATTCATTTTTTTAATAATAAAATTTGTTATTTTAATCATTAAATGTAAAATTCAGTGGCCTAAATACATTCACAATGTTATGCAACCATCATCACTTTCTATTTCCAAAAATTTTTCATTACCACAGACAGAAACTCTGTAACCATTAAGCAAAACTTCTCAGTCTTCCCTTCCCCCAGCCCCTGGTAACCTCTAATCTACATTCTATGTCTACGAATTTTTCTATTCCAGTTATTTTTATTATTTTTTTAATAAATTTTTTTTAATTTATTTTTATTTATTTATGGCTGTGTTGAGTCTTCGTTTCTGTGCGAGGGCTTTCTCTAGTTGTGGCAAGTGGGGGCCACTCTTCACTGCGGTGCGCGGGCCTCACTATCGCGGCCTCTCTTGTTGCGGAGCACAGGCTCCAGACGCGCAGGCTCAGTAATTGTGGCTCACGGGCCCAGTTGCTCCGCGGCATGTGGGATCTTCCCAGACCAGGGCTCGAACCCGTGTCCCCTGCATTGGCAGGCAGATTCTCAACCACTGCGCCACCAGGGAAGCCCTCCAGTTATTTTTTTAATACAACTTTATTGGAGTATAATTGCTTAACAATACTGTGTTAGTTTCTGTTGTACAGCAAAGTGAATCGGCCATATGCATACATATATCTCCATTACCCCTCCCTCTTGAGCCTCCCTCCCACCCTCCCTATCCCACATCTCTAGGTCATCGCAAAGCACCAATCTGATCTCCCTGTGCTATGCTGCTGCTTCCCACTTGCTATCTATATTACATTTGGTTGTGTATATATGTCAATGCTACTCTCAGTTCGCCCCAGCTTCCCCCTCCACCCCCGTGTCTTCAAGTCTGTTCTCTAAGTCTTTATTCCTGCCCTGCCACTAGGTTCACCAGTACCACTTCTTTTTTTTTTTAGATTCCATATATATGTGTTAGCATACGGTATTTGTTTTTCTCTTTCTGACTGACTTCACTCTGTATGACAGACTCTAACTCCATCCACCTCACTACAAATAACTCAATTTCGTTTCTTTTTATGGCTGAGTAATAGTACATTGTATATATGTGCCATATGTTCTCTATCCATTCATCCGATGATGGACACATAGGTTGCTTCCATGTCCTGGCTATTATAAATAGTGCTGCAATGAACATTGTGGTACATGTCTCTGAATTATTGTTTACTCAGGGTATATGCCCAGTAGTGGGATTGCTGGGTCATATGGTAGTTCTATTTCTAGTTTTTTAAGGAACCTCCATACTGTTAGAAAATATTTGCAAATGAAACAACAGACAAAGGATTAATCCCCAAAATATACAAACAGCTCATGGAGCTCAATATCAAGAAAAACAAAAAACCCAATTAAAAAATGGGCAGAAGACCTAAGTAGACATTTCACCAAAGAAGACATACAGATGGCCAAGAGGCACATGAAAATATGCTCAACATCACTAATTATTAGAGAAATGCAAATCAAAACTACAATGAGGTATCACCTTACACTGGTCAGAATGGCCATTATCAAAAAATCTGGAAACAATAAATGCTGGAAAGGGAAAGGGTGTGGTGAAAAGGGAACCCTCCTGCACTTTTGGTGGGAATGTGAATTGATACAACCTCATTCTTTTTTAAAGCTGAATAATTTCCATTGTATGTATATAACACATTTTTATTATCCACTCAGCAGTAAATGGACACTTGTGTTGTTTCCAACTTTTGGCCATTGTAATAATGCTGCTATGAGCATGGATGTCCAAATATCTGTTCACCTCCCTGCTTTAGTTGTTTGGGTATGTAACAAGGAGTGTAATTTCTGGATTGTATGGTAAACCCATTTTCAATTTTTTGAAGAAGTGCCATATTGTTTTCCATAGTGGCTGCAGGATTTTACATTTCTAACAACCATGCACAGGTTTCTGTCTTAGTCCAGTTGGGCTGCTATAACAAAATACCACAGATTGGATAACTTATAAACAAAAGAAATTTATATCTCACAGTTCTGGAGGGTAAAAGTCCAACATCAGGGTACCAGCATGGTCAGGTAAGGGCTCTTTTCTGAGTGTCAGGCTTCTCACTGTATCCTCACATGGTATAAGGCGCTAGGGAACTGTGTGGGATCTCTTTTATTAGAACACTAATCCAATTCATGAAGGCTACACCCTCCTGACTTAAGCACTTCCTAAGTTGCCCACCTCCTAATATCACCATCTTTGGGAGTTAGAATTTCAACATATGAATTTGGGGGGGACACAAACTTTCAGACCACAGCAGTTCCAGGTTTTTCACATCCTCATATAGATTTGGTTTTTCCTCTTTTTTATATATAATATACATCCTCATAAGTGTGAAGTGGTATTACGTTATAGTTTTGATTTGCATTTCAGTAATGATTAGTGATGCTGAGAATACTTTCATGTGCCTATTGGTCATTTGTACATTTTCTTTGGAGAAATATTTTGGTTTTGTTCTTGAGTTGTAGAAGTTCTTTATATATTCTGGATATTTTTTCCATACCAGATATGTGATTTGTGCATATTTTCTCCCGTTCAGTGGGTTGTCCCTTTACTGTGTTGATAGTGTCCTTTGGTCCACAAAAGTTTTAAAATTTGATGTGCTTCAAGTTATCTGTTTTTTTCTATAGCTGCCTATGTTCATAGTGTCATATCCAACAAAGTTATTGTTGAATCCAGTATCACAAAGCTTTACCTTATGTTTTCTTCTAGGAGTTGCATAGGTTTAGATCTCATGTTAAGGTCTTTGATCTATTTTTCAGTTAATTTTTGTGTATGTGTAAGACAAGTGTCCAACTTTTGCATGTAAATGTCCAATTTTCCCAGCACCAATTTTTGAAAAGACTGCTCATTCCCCATTGAATGGTCTTGGCACCATTGTGGATAATCATTTTACTATATGCAAGGGTTTATTTCTGGGCTTTCTATTCTATTCCATGGGTCTATATGTTTTTCTTTATGCCAGTAACACACTTTTAATTGCTGTAGCTTTTTGGGAAGTTTTGAAATCAGAAATTGTGAGTCCTCCAACTTTGTTCTTTTTCAATACTGTTTTAGCTATTTTGGGATCTACTGGGATTCCAAGTGAATTTTAGAATGGATTTTTCTATTTCTGCAAGAAAAAATGAACTATTTGGGATTTTGATAGGGATTTTATTAAATCTATAGATCGCTTGGATAGTATAGATATCTTAACAACATTGTCTTCCAATCCATGAGCACAGACTGTCATACCATTTATTTATGTTTTCTTTAGTTTCTATTAGAAATGTTTCATAGTTTTCAGTATATGCCTTTCACTTCCTTGGTTAAATTAATTTCTAAGTATTTTATTCTTTTTGATGCTATTGTAAATGGAATTTTTTCTTAATTTCCTTTTCAAAATGTTCATCATTTGTGTATAGAAACACAACTGATTATTGTGTGTTGATATTTTATCATGCAACTTCTAAAAATTCCTTTATTAGTTCTAACAGAATTTTGTGTGACATCTTTGGGATTTTCTGCATATAAGATATTGTCCTCAAACAGAGATAATTTTACTTCTTCCTTTCCAATTGGATTCCTTTTATTATTTATTTTTTATTCCTTAATTGCTCTGGCTAGAAGTTCCAGTGCCGTATTGAATAGAAGTGGTAAAAGTGTGCTTCCTTGTCTTCTTTCTGATCATAAGGAAAAGAACTTTCAATCTTGCACCATAGTATTATGTTTTTCACACATGACCTTAATTGTGTTGAAGCAATTTGCTTCTCTTCCTAGTTTGATGAGTGTTCTTATCATGAAAGAGTATTGGATCTTGTCAAATGTTTTGGATAAATTAATTGAGATGATCTTGTGGTTTCTTACCTTTATTCTGTTGATGTGAAATAATACATTGATTGTCATATGTTAACCAACATTTGTGCATTTTGGGAATAAATCCCTCTTGGTCATGGTGTTTAATACTTTTAATAGGCCACTGAATTCACTTTTCTGGTATTTTGTCAAGGGTTTTTACATCAATATCCATAAAAAATATTAGTCTGCACTTTCCTTTTTTATACTGTTTTTGTCTGGCTTCAGTATCAGGGTAATACTAGCTTCATAAAAAGAGTTAGGCAGTATTCTCTCCTATTCAATATTTTTGTTTGCTGTAGCTTTTACTTTTTAAAATTTGTTTATTTTTATTGAAGCATGGTTGATTTACAGGGTTGTGTTAGTTGCAGGTGTAGAGCAAAGTGATTCATACATATATATACATATGTATGAATACATACATATATGTCTATTTTTTCAAATTCTTTTCCCTTATAGGTTATTTAAAAACATTGAGTATTTTTCCCTGTGCTATACAGTAGGTCCTTGTTGGTTATCTATTTTATGTATAGTACTGTGTATATGTCAATCCCAAATGCTTGATTTATCCCTCACCCATCTCCCCTTCGGTAACCATAAGTTAGTTTTCTATGTCTTTGGGTCTGTTTCTGTTTTGTATATAAGTTCATTTGTATCATTTTTTAGATTCCACATATAAGCGATATCATATGATATTTGTCTTTCTATCCCTGGCTTACTTCACTTAGTATGATAATCTCTAGGTCCATCCATATGGCTGAAAATGACATTATTTCATTCTTTTTTATGGCTGAGTAATATTCCATTTTATATGTGCCACATCTTCTTTATCCATTCATCTGTTGATGGACATTTCGGTTGCTTCCATGTCCCGGCTATTGTAAATATTGCTGCTACGAACATTGGGGTGCATGTATTTCTTGAATTATGGTTTTCTCCAGATATATGTCCAGGAGTGGGATTGCTGGATCATATGGTAGCTCTATTTTTAGTTTTTTAAGGAACCTCTACACAGTTCTCCATAGGATCTGTACCAATTTACATTCCCACCAACAGTGTAGGAGGGTTCCTTTTTCTCCACACGCTCTCCAGCATTTATTATTTGAAGACTTTTGGTGATATCCATTCTGATCAGAGTGGGGTGATACCTCATTGTAGTTTTGATTTGCAATTCTCTCATAATTAGTGGTGTGGAGCATCTTTGCATGTACCTTTTGGCCATCTGTATGTCTTCTTTGGAGAAATGTTTATTTAGATCTTCTGACCATTTTTCAGTTGGACTGTTTGGTTTTTTGATATTAAGCTATATGAGCTTGGAGATTAATCCCTTGTTGGTCACATCATTTGCAAGTATTTTCTCCCATTCTGTTGGTTGTCTTTTCATTTTGTTTATGGTTTCCATTGTGTGCAAAAGCTTTTAAGTTTAATTAGGTCCCATTTGTTTATTTTTGATTTTATTTCCATTACTCTAGGAGACAGATCCAAGAAGATATTGCTGCGATTTATGTCAAAGAGTGTTCTATCTATGTTTTCCTCTAAGAGTTTTGTAGTATCCGTTCTTACATTTAGGTCTTTAATCAATTTTGAGTTTATTTTTGTCTGTGGTGTGTGGTGTTACAGAATGTTATAATTTCATTCTTTTACATGTAGCTGTCCAGTTCTCCCAGCACCACTTATTGAAGACACTGTCTTTTTCCATTATATATTCTTGCTTCCTTTGTCATAGATTAGGTGACCATAGGTGCATGGGTTTATCTCTGGGCTTTCTTTCCTGTTCCACTGATCTATATTTCTGTTTTTGTGCCAGTACCATACTGTTTTGATGACTGTAGCTTTGTAGTATAGTCTGAAGTCAGGGAGCCTGATTCATCCAGCTCTGTTTTTCTTTCTCAAGATTGTTTTGGCTATTTGGGGCCTTTTGTGTTTCCTTAAAAACTGTAAATTTTTTGTTCTAAGTCTGTGAAAAATGTCATTGGTAATATGATAGGGATTGCACTGAATCTGTAGATTGCCTTGGGGATATAGTCATTTTCACAGTATTGATTCTTCCAATCCAAGAACATGGTATATCTTTCCATCTGTTTGTGTCATCTTTAATTTCTTTCATCAGCATCTTACAGTTTTCAGAGTACAGGTCTTTTGCCTCTTAGGTAGGTTTATTCCTAGGTATTTTATTCTTTTTGATGCAATAGTAAATGTGATATTTTTTCTTAGTTTCTCTTTCTGATCTTTTGTTGTTAGTGTATAGAAATGCAACAGATATCTGTGTATTAATTTTGTATCCTGCAACTTTACCAGATTTATTGATGAGCTCTAGTAGTTTTCTGTTAGCATCTTTAGGCTTTTCTATGCGTAGAATCATGTCATCTGCAAACAGTGACAGTTTTACTTCTTCTTTTCCAATTTGGATTTAAAACATGAGTGGGAATTTAAAATGTGGGAAGAGAAAAAACAAGTAGTCCAAATGGTCAGTTACTGAAATCAACCAAGATCCCTAAAACAAAGGCATCTCAGTGGGGAGGAGGTGGACTGCCTATCTATCTAGTCATGTAGCTGACAATGTGTTTATTTGAGATAGCTGTCTTTGAAGTGGATGTCTCTTTGAAATGGATGCCTTAGCAATAAAAGCTTATTTCAGGCACTTGTATTAAAGAAAAAAACAAAGAAAAAAACTGTCAGGGCTTACACTACATCGTGTTGATTTTTCCTTTGGTTGCTTGTGCATTTGTGTCCTGTTGTGCCAGGGAGGCTTAGGTGATATATTAAATTAAAAGTATGCAGAAAAAAAATATGCAGATTATGACTTACTGAATGAGGAAGCACAAGCCACCTACACGGTGTTGGCAGGTAGCTTCCTTAGCATCCAAGCTCCCACTTTGGGAATGAACAACTCCAGGGGTCATTTTGATTGGAGACACTGTTTCAATACACTCACACAAAGGAAGTAAAGTCATAAAATTTATTACAGACAGATCCCAGAAACAGGGGGTGCAATGAACTGGGGAAAGGGCAATCTTCCATCTGAAGTTGGGAGGGAGCAGGAGATAGAGAGCAGGGTAGCAAGCAGCTATTACTTATAAGGCAGGAATTCTAAGATCAGTTTCTTATCTAAGTGTCCAGACTCTGGGTGTGAGCAAGATGATCATACTGTTAAATGCCCAGGTAGCAACCCAAAAGAGCTGTTTTCTCATTACAGCTATCCAAAAAATCATTGCCAATGCTATTTTCAAGGAGTCTTTCCCTTATGTTTTCTTTTAGGAGTTTTACAGGTTAGGGTCTTACTTTTAAGTCATTAATCCATTTTGAGTTAATTTTTGTGAGTGGTATAAGTTAGGAGCTCAATTTCATTCTTTTGATGTGAAGTTACTGCAACACTATTTATCAAGAGTCTATTCTTTCCCCATGAGTATTCTTGGCTCACATGTGAAGTATTAGTTGACTGTATATACATGGGTTTATTTCTGGGCTTTTGATTATTTTTAATGATTCAGTGACTCAGTATTTTTGCAGATTATACTCCATAATAAGTCATTAAAGATCAGAGCTATAATTCCCGTGCAATACAATATATCCTAGTTGCTCATTTATTTTTATACATAGTAGTTTGTATATGTTAATCCCATACCCTAATTTGTCCCTCCACCCTTCCTTCTCCTCTTTGGTAACCACAGTTTTATTTTCTATATCAGTGAGTCTATTTCTATTTTGCATATATATTCATTTCTATTATTTTTTAGATTCCACATATTAGTGATATCATACAGTATTTGTCTTTCTCTGTCTACATTTCACTAAGCATAATATTCTGTAAGTCCATCCATGTTACTGCAAATGACAGAATTTCATTCTTTTTAGGGTTGGGCAATATTCCATTACACACACACATACACACACACCCTCTTTATCCATAGTTCTGTTTAGTTGGGTTGTTTCCACGTCATGGTTACTGTAAACAGTGCTGCTATGAACATTGGGGTGCATGTATCTTTAAGAATTAGTGTTTTTGTTTTCTACAGATATATACCCAGGAATGGAATTGCTGGATCATATGGTAGTTATATTTTTAGTTTTTTGAGGAATCTCCATAAGGTTTTCCATAGTGGCTGCACCAATTTACATCCCCGCAAATAGTGTACAGGAGTTCCCTTTTCTCCACGTCCTTGCCAATATTTCTTACTTGTAGACTTTCTGATGATAGCTATTTTGACAAGTGTGAGGTGATACCTCACTGTTACAAGTGTATAGATCTTTCGGTTCACTTCCTTGATTAAATTTATTCCTATGCATTTTATTTCTTTTGATAATATTGTGAATGGGATTGTTTTCTCTCTCAGAGAGATCATGGTAGTGTATAGAAATGCAACTGATTTCTGTGTGTTGATTTTATATCTTGAAACTTCTGAATTAATTTATTTGTTCTAACAGTTTGCCAAGACTGAACCAGGAAAAAGTAGAAAATACGAACAGACCAGTTTCAAGTACTGAAATTGAATACGTGATTTAAAAATTCCCAACAAACAAAAGTCCAGGAACAGATGGCTTCACAGGCAAATTCTACCAAACATTTAGAGAAGAGTTAACACCTATCCTTCTGAAACTATTTCAAAAAATTGAAGAGGAAGGAACATTTCTGGACTCATTCTATGAGGCCACCATCACCCTGATACCAAAACCAGATGAAGATACCACAAAAAAAGAAAATTACAGGCCAATATCACTGATGAACGTAGACACAGAGATCCTCAACAAAATACTAGCAAACCAAATCCAACAATACATTAAAAGGATCATACACCATGATCAAGAGGGATTTATCACAGGGATGCAGGATTTTTTCAGTATCCACATACCAATCCACCACATTTACAAATTGAGGAATAAAAACCATATGATAATCTTAATAGATGCAGAAAAAGTTTTGGATAAAATTCAACACATATTTATGATAAAAACTTTCCAGAAAGTGGGCATAGAGGGAACATACCTCAACATAATAAAGCCCATACATGACAAAACCACAGCTAACATACAAAATGGTGAAAAGGTGAAAGCATTTCCTCTCAGATCAAGAAGAAGACAAGGATGTCCACTCTCACCACTTTTAGTCAACACAGTTTTGCAGTCCAAGCCACAGCACTCAGAGAAGAAAAAGAAATAAAAGGAATCCAAATTGGAAAAGAAGAAGTAAAACTGTCACTGTTTGCAGATGACATGATTCTACGCATAGAAAAGCCTAAAGATGCTAACAGAAAACTACTAGAGCTCATCAATAAATCTGGTAAAGTTGCAGGATACAAAATTAATACACAGATATCTGTTGCATTTCTATACACTAACAACAAAAGATCAGAAAGAGAAACTAAGAAAAAATATCACATTTACTATTGCATCAAAAAGAATAAAATACCTAGGAATAAACCTACCTAAGAGGCAAAAGACCTGTACTCTGAAAACTGTAAGATGCTGATGAAAGAAATTAAAGATGACACAAACAGATGGAAAGATATACCATGTTCTTGGATTGGAAGAATCAATACTGTGAAAATGACTATATCCCCAAGGCAATCTACAGATTCAGTGCAATCCCTATCATATTACCAATGACATTTTTCACAGACTTAGAACAAAAAATTTACAGTTTTTAAGGAAACACAAAAGGCCCCAAATAGCCAAAACAATCTTGAGAAAGAAAAACAGAGCTGGATGAATCAGGCTCCCTGACTTCAGACTATACTACAAAGCTACAGTCATCAAAACAGTATGGTACTGGCACAAAAACAGAAATATAGATCAGTGGAACAGGAAAGAAAGCCCAGAGATAAACCCATGCACCTATGGTCACCTAATCTATGACAAAGGAAGCAAGAATATATAATGGAAAAAGACAGTGTCTTCAATAAGTGGTGCTGGGAGAACTGGACAGCTACATGTAAAAGAATGAAATTATAACATTCTGTAACACCACACACCACAGACAAAAATAAACTCAAAATTGATTAAAGACCTAAATGTAAGAACGGATACTACAAAACTCTTAGAGGAAAACATAGATAGAACACTCTTTGACATAAATCGCAGCAATATCTTCTTGGATCTGTCTCCTAGAGTAATGGAAATAAAATCAAAAATAAACAAATGGGACCTAATTAAACTTAAAAGCTTTTGCACACAATGGAAACCATAAACAAAATGAAAAGACAACCAACAGAATGGGAGAAAATACTTGCAAATGATGTGACCAACAAGGGATTAATCTCCAAGCTCATATAGCTTAATATCAAAAAACCAAACAGTCCAACTGAAAAATGGTCAGAAGATCTAAATAAACATTTCTCCAAAGAAGACATACAGATGGCCAAAAGGTACATGCAAAGATGCTCCACACCACTAATTATGAGAGAATTGCAAATCAAAACTACAATGAGGTATCACCCCACTCTGATCAGAATGGATATCACCAAAAGTCTTCAAATAATAAATGCTGGAGAGCGTGTGGAGAAAAAGGAACCCTCCTACACTGTTGGTGGGAATGTAAATTGGTACAGATCCTATGGAGAACTGTGTAGAGGTTCCTTAAAAAACTAAAAATAGAGCTACCATATGATCCAGCAATCCCACTCCTGGACATATATCTGGAGAAAACCATAATTCAAGAAATACATGCACCCCAATGTTCGTAGCAGCAATATTTACAATAGCCGGGACATGGAAGCAACCGAAATGTCCATCAACAGATGAATGGATAAAGAAGATGTGGCACATATAAAATGGAATATTACTCAGCCATAAAAAAGAATGAAATAATGTCATTTTCAGCCATATGGATGGACCTAGAGATTATCATACTAAGTGAAGTAAGCCAGGGATAGAAAGACAAATATCATATGATATCGCTTATATGTGGAATCTAAAAAATGATACAAATGAACTTATATACAAAACAGAAACAGACCCAAAGACATAGAAAACTAACTTATGGTTACCGAAGGGGAGATGGGTGAGGGATAAATCAAGCATTTGGGATTGACATATACACAGTACTATACATAAAATAGATAACCAACAAGGACCTACTGTATAGCACAGGGAAAAATACTCAATGTTTTTAAATAACCTATAAGGGAAAAGAATTTGAAAAAATAGACATATATGTATGTATTCATACATATGTATATATATGTATGAATCACTTTGCTCTACACCTGCAACTAACACAACCCTGTAAATCAACCATGCTTCAATAAAAATAAACAAATTTTAAAAAGTAAAAGCTACAGCAAACAAAAATATTGAATAGGAGAGAATACTGCCTAACTCTTTTTATGAAGCTAGTATTACCCTGATACTGAAGCCAGACAAAAACAGTATAAAAAAGGAAAGTGCAGACTAATATTTTTTATGGATATTGATGTAAAAACCCACTCATGTTTTAAATTCACCAATAGAGTGATCCCACAAAGCCTAGGCCCCCACCCTCGACTCTAATAAAAGCAGGAACCAGGCTCATGTGTTCTCTCTCTTTCTACCCATGACCTTGATATGTGGCTCCAGTTGTGCTGTGCAACTTCCAGGTCTTATAAGTATTAAACTTCTACTTTTTTTCAAAGTTCCCTGAAGGTTTTTGCTAAAGGGCATCTTGCAATTATAATAAGAACCACAAGGTCCAGCCCAACCACAACATTGGTTATTGATAGGCTTAGACCAGCACAAAACATGGGAGTACATCAAACTAAAAAGTTTCTGACAGGCAAAAAAAAAAATTCGACAATGTGACTAGCCAACTTACAGAATGGAAGAAAATATTGCTAAATCATTTGTCTGATAAGGGGTTAATATCCAAAATATATAAGAAACTCACACAACTCAATGGGAACAAAAACAAATATTCTGATTTAGAAGTGGGCAAAGGTCCTGAACAGACAGTTTCCCAAAGAAGATATACATGTGGCCTACAAGTATATGAATAGATGATCAACATAACTAATCACCAGCAAAAATCAAAACCACATTGAGATATATCTCATACATATTAGAATGACTATTATCAAAAACATAAGAGATTACAAATGTTGGCAAGGATGTGGAGAAAATGGAACCCTTGTGCACTTTTCTTTGGAATGTAAATTGATACAACCATTTTGGAAAACAGAATGGAAGTTCCCCAAAACATTAAAATTAGAACTACCATATGATCCAACGATCTCACTTCTGGGTGTATATCCAAAGGAAATTAAATCACTGTCTCTAAGAAATAGCTGCATTCCCATGTTTATTGCAGCATTATTTACAGTAGTTAAGACATGAAAATAACCTAACTGTTCATCAGTGGATGAATGGATAAAGAAAACTTTACACACACACACACACGCACGGGAATATTATTCAGTCATTAAAAAATAAGGAAATCCTGCCATTTGGGACAATACAGGTGGAATGTGAGGGTATTATGATATGTGAAATAAGTCAGAGAAAAACAAGTACTATATGTTTTCACTTATCTGTGGTATCTAAAAACATTGAACTCATTTTAACAGAGTAGATTGATGGTTACCAGGAGATGGGGAGTGAAGGAAATAGGGAGATGTTATTCATAGAGTACAAACTTTCAGTTATAAGAGGAATGAATTTCAAGGAACTAACATACATGTTGACTATAGTTGACAATACTGTATTGTACACTTGAAAGTTACTATGACAGTAGCTCTTAAGTGTACTCAAGTAACAACAACAAAAAAAAGGTAACTATATGAGATGATGGATGTGTTAACTACCCTATTGTGGTAAACATTTTACGATATATACATGTATCAAATCATCACACTGTACACCTTACACAATATTATATGTCAATTATATCTCAATAAACCTGGAAAAAAGTGGATGATAGTGATATCAGCAAACTGGCAGACTAGGAAGCTTCAAGTCTTGTTTCCCCATGGAAACAACTAAAAAGTAACCAAAAATTGGCTAACACCATCTTATAAGAGCTCTGAAAACAGTGAAAAGTTTACGGCAACCAAATGAATGACCAATCAAGAAAAAGCCACAATCAAAATCATAGGAAATTTTGTAATATTTTTGCTTGCCCTTTCCCTACTCCCTCATCTGCACAACAAAGACTTAGTTTGGAGGAGGTGGTAGCCTAGTTCCCAATTCTGTACCTCAAATTAGAGGGAGCATAGCAGACCTGACCTGCAATATTCTACCCTTGCTAAGGGATACCTAAATGACAGTTTTGTTTGCCTAACTCAAATATCAGGCAAGGGAAAGAGTAACATTACTCAAATCTCAGGCAGCCAGAGCAGCACAGGCTTCTTGGGAACAAAGTCTTCCCTCCATATCCGCAGATTCCACATCCACAAATTCAACCAAGCATGATTGAAAAATATTCAGAAAAAAATCCCGAAAGTTCCAAAAAACAAAACTTGAATTTGCCACAAACAGGCAACTATTTGCATAGCATTTACATTGTATCTATAACTATTTACACAGTATTTACATTGTATTAGCTATTATAGTAATCTAGAGATGTTTTAAAGTATAGGAAAGAAAGTCTGTCAGTTATATGCAAATAATGTGCTATTTTATATAAGGGACTTGAGCATCCACAGGGTTTGCTATCTGTGGGGGTCCTGAAATCAAATCTTCACAGAGACTGAGGGAGGAATTTACTGCATGGAGACCCAGGCATTTAGACACCTGGGACAAGAGCTGATGGGTTGTGTTGTTACATTATATAAACAACGGCAGACATCCAATTCCTCCATGAAACTGTAGGGAGCTAGGTTGACCTTACATATAATATTCTAACCTATTGCAGGTTGCTTGAAGAATTGTTTTCTGTTTTGCTTTAGATTTCAGGCAGGGAGAAGGAGTGGTTATTGCTGAGGAAAGCTGCAGAGATTAAACCCCAGATGCCTGGGACAAGAGATTATGGGTGTAGATATAAAATAGATCATCAAAGGTCCTGAAGTAAACTTGGAGTAAATCTCTTTGGTAAATTAAGAATATAAAAGTGCCTGTATATAATGGGAAATGGGAAACACCACAAACAAACAAACCCAAGCAGAATGCATGCTCCAAAATGACTTTAGAGGACTTTAGTTTTTTTCCTCAGGCTGATTGCAAAACTAAGAACCAAGACCAAGTCAATTAATGAAGAACTTCCTTAGTACCCAGCAAGTATGCAAACACTAGGTGAGGTGACTGTGTTTTTAAAAGCCCAATTTTCAGCAGCAGTGACAACAACAAAACCTACAAAGAATATTTTTAAAAACTAGCAGTAAAACACCCGCATTTGAAGGAAGAAACTAAAGTGAAGCAACCACCCCTAAAGTAATACAGGATTATGACTGATTATACAAAGTTATACTTTAAATTATACTTTATACTAAAAACTATCTTGAAATGCTCAAAGAGCTAAAGGAAAACACAAGCAAAGAACTAAAGGAAATTTGGAAAACCATATATAAACAAAATGAGAATATCAACAAAGATAGAAATTATAAAATGAAGCAAAAAGAAATTTCTGAACTAAAAATGTAATAACTGAATTGAAAAATTCACTAGAGGGGTTTAATAGTAGATTTGAGCAAGGAAAAGAAAGAATCAATAAACAATATAGAACATTTGTAATTATTTGATTCAGAGGAACAGAAAAGAAAAAAGAGTGTAGCAAAGTGACCAGAGCCTGAGGTATTTATGCAATCAAGCAGACTAATATGTATTATAGGAGTCTGAGAAAAAGGAGAGAGAAAGATAAAGGAAGAGAGATTATTTGAGGAAATGATAAACAAAATTTCTCAAATTTGAGGAAAGACATGAATCTATAAATCCAAGAAGCTTAACAAACTCTAAGTAAAATAAACCCAAAGAAACCCACACCAAGACATTATAATCAAACTTTCAAAAACCAAAGACAAAGATAATCTTGGAAGCAGCAAGAGAAATGTGACTCACCACATTGATGGGTTGCTCAATAATATTGTCAGTAAGTTTTTTTCATCAGAAACCTTGGAGGCCAAAATACTGATATATTCAAAGTACATAAAGAAAAATACTGTCAACCAAAAAGTCTGTATCCAGTAAAACTCTTCTCCAAAAATGAGAAAGAAATTAAGACATTTCCAGATAAATAGAAACTGAGGGAGTTCATTACCACTACAATTTCAAGAAATGCTAAAGAGACTATTTCAGGTTGGGATTCAAAAAATGCTACACAATAACTTGAAGCCATGTGAAGAAATAAAGGTGTCAGTAAAGGTAAAGATACGGACAATTATACAAGCAATGTAGCTTTGTAACTCCACTTTTTATTTTCTAGATGATTTAAAAGAAAAAATTCATACAAAGTATAAGTCTATGCTTGAGGAAACACAATGTATAAAAAATGTAATTTGTGACATCAGTAACTAAAAGAGGCTGGTAATGGAGATATATAGGAGTAGAGTTTGTGTATGCTATTGAACTTAAGCTGGTATGAACTCAAATTAGACTGTTGTAACTTTAGGACATTAAACGTAATCACTATGGTAACCACAAAGAAAATCACTATTGAATACATATAAAAGGAAATTAGAAGGGAATTTAAATGTATCACTGTAAAAAATGAACTAAATACAAAAGATGAAAACCAAGGATATAATGGACAAAAACAGTAGAAAGCATATAGCAAATAACCAAACTGCAGAAGCAAGTCACTCTTTACCAGTACTTACTTTACATGTCAATAGACTTAACTCTCCAATCAATAAAAATTGGCAGAATAGATTAAAAAAAAACAAGATCCAACTATATGCTTTCTACAAAAGACTTATTTAAGATCTAAAGACAAAAATAGGTTGAAAGTAAAAGTACATAAAATAATATTCGACATAAACAGTAACCAAAAGAGAGCTGAGGGAGCTGTGCCATTTTCAGACAAAATATACTTTAAAGTTTACATGGAACAAAGGACATTGTTTATTAACAAAAGTTTCAATAAAGAAGGAACAAATAACAATTATAAATATTTATGCACCTAATAACAAACTCCCAAAATATGTTCAACAAAATTGACAGAAGGCAAAAATACACCGTTCGAAATAATAGTTGAGGACCTCAACAACCCACTTTCAATAATTCTTAGAGCAAGAAGACATAAGTAAGGAAATAAAGGACTTGAAAAAATGCCAACTTCTAAAAGACATATACAGAACACTCTACAGAACAGCAACAGAATACACATTCTTTTCAAGTGCACATGGGACATTTTCTAGGACAGACCAAACGTCAGGCCACAAAAAAGCCTCAAAAGATTTTTTAAATAGATATGATACAAACTATCTTCTCTAGCCACTACAGGATGAAGTTAGAAATCAAGAACAGGGAAAAAATAGAAATTTCACAATATGTGGAAGTTAAGCAACAGTTGTCTTAAACAAACAAGTCAATGATGAAATCAAAAGTAAAATTAAAAATGTATAGAGACTAATGAAAATGAAAACACAACATATCAAAACTTGTAGGATGCAGCAAAATCAATGCTGAAGGAAATATATAAGCTGTCAAATTCTTATATTACAAGAAAGAAATAAATCAATAAGGTAACTTTACAACTTAAAGAACTAGAAAAAGGGAAACAAACTAAACCTGAACCTAGCAGAAGGAAGGAAATAATAATGGTTAGAGATGATATAATTTAAAAATAATAATAATAAAGAAAATCAACAAAAACCAAAAGTTGATTTCTTTGAAAAGATTAAAAAATTGAATAAGCTTTATCTGGATTGACCAAGGAAAAGGCAGATAATTCAAATTTCTAAAATCAGAAATGAAAGTGATGACATTACTACCAATTCTAGAGAAACAAAACAGATTATACTATGAACAGTGGTTTATACTATGATAAACAGTGATTATACTATGAACAGTGGTATGCCAACAAATTGAGTAACGTAGATGAAATGGATAAATTCCTAAAAACTTGAAAGCTATCAAGCCTGAATTACAAAGAAACAGAATCTGAATAGATCTACAACTAATAAGACAATTGAATCAGTAATCAAAACCTCCCAACAAGGAAAAGTCCTGGACCAGATGGCTTCACTGGTTAATTCTACCAAACACTTAAAGAAGAAATAAATAACACCAATTCTTCTCAAACTCAAAAATTGTAGAGGAGGGAACACTTCATAACTTATTCTATGAGGTCAGTATTACCCTGATACTGAAATCAGACAAAGACACTTCAAGAAAAGAAAACTAAAGACCAATGTCCTTTTTGAAGGTTTATGTAAAAATCCTTGACAAAAATACAAACCAAATTCAGTAGCAGATTAAAGAATTATACACCATGATCAATTGGGATTTATTCCCAGAATGCAATGATGGTTCAATATATGAAAATCTATCAATGTAATACACTACATCAACAGAACAACAGGGAAAAAACACACGGCCATCTCAAATGATGCAGAAAAAGCATTTGAAAAAATTCAAACTTTCATGATAAAAATACTCATCACTAGGAAGAGAAGAAAACTCTTTGAGAAAAAAAACCTCAAAATGGTTAAGGCCATATATAAAAAAAAAACCGGTGAGGGCCGCCGCTCCGCCGAAACAAGGCCACCGCTGGCCGAAACGCCACAGTGCGGAGCTGTGAACGTCAGCTTCTTCTGATAGGTTCGCCCTGCCCTCCTGCCCTTGGACCAGGTAGCCCGTTTCTTCAGGAGAGTTTGGGGCAGAGAGAGAGAGAGGCAGAAGCGACGCTGTATCTTTTGGAAGAGCCTGAGCTTATTAAAAAGATGGTGCAGGAGGGGAGGAGCAAGATGGCGGAAGAGTAAGACGCGGAGATCACCTTCCTTCCCACAGATACAGTAGAAACATATCTACACGTGGAACTGCTCCTACAGAACACCCACTGAACGCTGGCAGAAGACGACAGACCTCCCAAAAGGCAAGAAAATCCCCACGTACTTGGGTAGGGCAAAAGAAAAAAGAAATAACAGAGACAAAAGAATAGGGACGGGACCTGCGCCAGTGAGAGGGAGCCGTGAAGGAGGAAAGGTTTCCACACACTAGGAAGCCCCTTCGTGGGCAGAGACTGAGGGTGGCAGAGGGGGGAAGCTTTGGAGTCACGGAGGAGAGCACAGCCACGGGGCTGCGGAGGGCAAAGCGGATAGATTCCCACACGGAGGATCGGTGCTGAGTAGCACTCACCAGCCCGTGAGGCTTGTCTGCTCAGCCACCGGGGCAGGCGGGGCTGGGAGCTGAGGCTCGGGCTTCGGTGCTAGCCGGGAGGGAGTCCGGGAAAAAGTCTGCAGCTGCTGAAGAGGCAAGAGACTTTTTCTTGCCTCTTTGTTTCGCGGTGCGCAAGGAGAGGGGATTCAGAGCGCCGCCTTAACGAACTCCAGAGACGGGCGCGAGCTGCGGGTATCAGTGCGGATCCCACAGCAACAGGAGCGCAGAGGGAAAAATGGAGAGATTCCCGCACAGAGGCTCGGCGCCGAGCAGCACTCACCAGCCCGAGAGCCTTGTCTGCTCACCCGCCGGGGCGGGCGGGGGCTGGGAGCCGAGGCTCGGGCTTCAGTTGGATCGCAGGGAGAGGACTGGGGCTGGCGGCATGGCACAGCCTGAGGGGGGCTAGTGCGCCACAGCTGGCTGGGAGGGAGCCTGAGAAAAAGTCTGCAGCTGCCGAAGAGGCAAGAGACTTTTTCTTGCCTCTTTGTTTCGTGGCGTGCAAGGAGAGGGGATTCAGAGCACCGTCTAGACGAACTCCAGAGACGGGCACGAGCCGCGGCTATCAGCGCAGACCCCAGAGGCGGGCGCGAGCCGCGGCTATCAGCACGGACCCCAGAGGCGGGCGCGGGCCGCGGCTAACAGCACGGAATCCAGAGACAGGCGCGAGCCGCGGTTGTCAGCGCGGACCCCAGAGACAGGCGGGAGACGCTAGGGCTGTTGCTGCTGCCACCAAGAAGTCTGTGTGTGAGCACAGGTAACTCTCCACACCGCCACTCCCAGGAGCCAGTGCAGCTCGCTGCTGCCGGGCTCCCGTGGTCCGGGGACAACTTCCCCGGGAGAACACACGGCGCGCCTCAGGCTGCTGCAACGTCACACCGGCCTCTGCTGCCACAGGCTCGCCCCACATCCATACCCCTCCCTCCCCCCGGCCTGAGTGAGCCAGAGCCCCCGAAGCAGCTGCTCCTTTAACCCCGTTCTGTCTGGGCGGGGAACAGATGTCCTCAGGCGACCTACATGCAGAGGCGGGTCCAAATCCAAAGATGAACCCCAGGAGCTGTATGAACAAAGAAGAGAAAGGGAAATCTCTCCCAGCAACCTCAGAAGCAGCGGATTAAAGCTCCACAAACAATTGATGTGCCTGCATCTGTTGAATACCTGAATAGACAACGAATCATCCCAAATGCAAGAGGTGGACTTTGGGAGCAGGATATATTAATTTTTCCCCTTTTCCTTTTTTTGTGAGTATGCTTCTCAGTGAGATTTTGTCTGTATAGCTTTGCTTTCACCATTAGTCCTAGTGTTAGGTCTGTCTGTTTTTGTTTTTTTTTTTACTTAAAAAAAATTTTTTTTTCCTAATAAATGTTTCCTTAATAATTTTTGCCTTATTTTCTATTTTTAGAAATTAAAAAAAAAATTTTATAAGTTTTTTCATATTTTGTATTTTAAAAAATTGAAAAAATTTTTTTCTTAATAAATTTTTTTCTTAATAATTTTTTTCTTATTTTTTATTTTAAAAAATTAATAAATCTATCTTTAAAAATTAAAAAAAAAATTCTGAATACATTTACTCTTAATAATTTTGTTTTCTTATTTTTTATTATAATAGCTTTATTTTATTTTATTTTATCCTCTTTCTTTCTTTCTTTCTATTTTTTTCTCCCTTATACTCTGAGCTGTGTGGATGAAAGGCTCTTGGTGCTCCAGCCAAGCATCAGGGCTGTGCCTCTGAGGTGGGAGAGCCAACTTCAGGACACTGGTCCACAAGAGACCTCCCAGCTCCACATAATACCAAATGGCGAAAATCTCTCAGAGATCTCCATCTCAACATCAAGACCCAGCTTCACTCAACGACCAGCAAGCTACAGTTCTGGACACCCTATGCCAAACAACTAGCAAGACAGGAACATAGCCACATCCATTAGCAGAGAGGCTGCCTAAAATCATAATAAGGCCACAGACACCCCAAAACACACCACCAGACATGGACGTGCCCACCAGAAAGACAAGATCCAACCTCATCCACCAGAACACAGGCACTAGTCCCCTCCACCAGGAAGCCTACACAACCCACTGAACCAACCTTAGCCACTGGGGACAGATACCAAAAACAACAGGAACTACGAACCTGCAGCCTGTGAAAAGGAGACCCCAAACACAGTAAGATAAGCAAAATGAGAAGACAGAAAAACACACAGCAGGTGAAGGAGCAGGGTCAAAACACACCAGAACTAACAAATGAAGAGGAAATAGGCAATCTACCTGAAAAAGAATTCAGAATAATGATAGTAAAGATGATCCAAAATCTTGGAAATAGAATAGACAAAATGCAGGAAACATTTAACAAGGATGTAGAAGAACTAAAGAGGAACCAAGCAACGATGAAAAACACAATAAATGAAATTAAAAATACTCTAGACTCTAGGGCGTGCGGCGGCGGCGGCGGTGCGGGGGCTCCCAGCACCTGGCCGACAACCGGCTCAAGACCACCAAGTACACTCTGCTGTCCTTCCTGCCCAAGAACTTGTTCAAGCAGTTCCATCGCCTGGCCAACGTGTACTTCGTCTTCATCGCGCTGCTCAACTTCGTGCCGGCCGTGAACGCCTTTCAGCCCGGCCTGGCACTGGCGCCTGTGCTCTTCATCCTGGCGGTCACGGCCTTCAAGGACCTGTGGGAGGACTACAGCCGTCACCGCTCCGACCAAGAGATCAACCACCTGGGCTGCCTCGTCTTCAGCAGGGAAGAAAAGCAGTACGTGAACCGATTCTGGAAAGAAATCCACGTGGGAGACTTTGTGCGTCTTCGCTGCAATGAGATCATCCCTGCAGACATCCTGCTGCTCTACTCCAGTGACCCCGACGGGCTGTGCCACATCGAGACAGCCAACCTGGATGGAGAGACCAACCTGAAACGGCGCCAGGTGGTCCGAGGCTTCTCCGAGCTCGTCTCCGAATTCAATCCTTTGACGTTCACCAGCGTAATCGAGTGTGAGAAGCCCAACAATGACCTGACTAGGTTTCGTGGGTGCATCATACACGACAACGGGAAAAAGGCAGGGCTCTACAAAGAAAACCTGCTGCTTCGAGGCTGCACCATCCGAAACACAGAAGCCGTCGTGGGCATCGTCATCTACGCAGGACACAAGACCAAGGCTCTGCTCAACAACAGCGGGCCCCGCTACAAGCGCAGCCGGCTGTAGAGGCAGATGAACTGTGACGTGCTCTGGTGTGTCCTCCTCCTCGTTTGTATGTCTCTGTTTTCGGCCGTCGGACATGGACTATGGGTGCAGCGCTATCAAGAGAAGAAATCATTATTTGATGTCCCTGAGTCTGACGGCACCTCTTTATCCCCAGTCACAGCTGCAGTTTATTCGTTTTTGACAATGATAATAGTTCTGCAGGTTTTGATCCCAATTTCCTTGTATGTTTCCATTGAAATTGTTAAAGTATGCCAAGTGTACTTCATTAACCAGGATATAGAGTTGTATGATGAGGAGACAGACTCGCAGCTGCAGTGCCGAGCCCTGAACATCACGGAAGACCTAGGGCAGATACAGTATATCTTCTCCGATAAAACTGGCACTTTAACCGAGAATAAGATGGTTTTCCGAAGATGCACTGTGTCTGGCATAGAATATTCTCATGATGCAAATGCCCGGCGTCTGGCCAGGTACCAGGAGGCAGACTCGGAGGAGGAGGAGGTGGTGCCCAGAGGGGGCTCGCTGCCCCAGCGCAGCAGCACCGGGAGCCACCAAAGCATCCGAATTGTGCATCTGAGCCAGAGCACCAGGTCACACCGGCGCACCAGCAGCCGTGCCGAGGCCAAGAGGGCCAGCATGCTGTCCAAGCACACAGCCTTCAGCAGCCCCATGGAGAAGGACATAACGCCCGACCTGAAGCTGCTGGAGAAGGTGAGCGAGTGTGACAGGTACCTGGCCTTTGCAAGGCACCAGGAGCACCCACTGGCCCACCTCTCACCTGAGCTGTCTGACATTTTCGACTTCTTCATTGCACTCACCATCTGCAACACAGTGGTGGTCACGTCCCCGGATCAGCCGCGACAAAAGGTGAGGGTGCGCTTCGAGCTGAAGTCCCCGGTGAAGACAATAGAAGATTTCCTCCGGAGGTTCACGCCCAGCCGCCTGGCCTCGGGCTGCAGCAGCATTGGGAGCATGGCCACCAACAAGTCGGCGCACAAGTCCAGCCTCCTGTCCACGCTGGCCACCGACGGCACGCTGTTCCGGCTGGAGGAGAGGCTGGGCCCGCCGGCCCCGGCCCTCACCAGCAATGGCTACAGCAGCGGGGCGGACGGCTGGGCACCAGAGTGCTCAGCACAGGAGCCCGAGCCCGAGCGGGAGCTGCGCTACGAGGCCGAGAGCCCCGACGAGGCAGCGCTCGTCTATGCCGCCCGCGCCTACAGCTGCGCGCTCGTGGACCGACTGCACGACCAGGTGTCGGTAGAGCTGCCCCACCTGGGCAGGCTCACCTTCGAGCTCCTGCACACTCTGGGCTTCGACTCCATCCGCAAGAGGATGTCGGTGGTGATCCGGCACCCACTCACGGACGAGATCAACGTCTACACCAAGGGGGCTGACTCGGTGGTCATGGACCTCCTGCTGCCCTGCTCCACAGATGACGCCAGAGGAAGGCATCAAAAGAAGATCCGGAGCAAGACTCAGAACTACCTCAACCTGTACGCGGTGGAGGGCCTGCGCACCTTGTGCATCGCCAAGAGGGTTCTGAGTAAGGAAGAGTATGCCTGTTGGCTGAAGAGCCACTTGGAAGCGGAATCCGCCCTGGACAACCGCGAGGAGCTCCTGTTTCAGTCTGCCATTCGCCTGGAGACGAATCTGCATCTGTTGGGTGCCACTGGGATTGAAGACCGCCTGCAGGACGGAGTTCCTGAAACCATTGCTAAATTGCGTCAAGCAGGCCTGCAGATTTGGGTTCTCACCGGTGACAAACAGGAAACAGCCATTAACATCGCTTACGCCTGCAAACTGCTGGACCACGACGAGGAAGTCATCACCCTGAACGCCGAATCCCAGGAGGCGTGTGCAGCCCTGCTGGACCAGTGCCTACACTATGTGCAGTCCAGGACCCCCCACAGTGCCGCCGAGAAGACCGCTGGCGGCGTGAGCGTGGGCTTCTCCCCCCTCTGCTCGCCCTCTGCAGCCGCCATCTCTGGCCCCAGCCCCAGCCTTGTGATCGATGGGAGAAGTCTGGCCTATGCCCTCGAGAGAAACCTGGAGGACAAATTCCTCTTCCTTGCTAAGCAGTGCCGGTCTGTCCTTTGCTGTCGCTCGACTCCCCTGCAGAAGAGCATGGTGGTGAAGCTGGTCAGGAGCAAGCTCAAGGCCATGACTCTGGCCATAGGAGATGGAGCCAATGACGTCAGCATGATCCAGGTGGCAGATGTGGGCGTGGGACTCTCAGGCCAGGAGGGCATGCAGGCAGTGATGGCCAGCGACTTCGCAGTGCCCAAATTCCGATACCTTGAGAGGCTCTTAATCGTTCATGGACATTGGTGCTATTCCCGACTTGCCAACATGGTGCTGTACTTCTTCTACAAAAACACAATGTTCGTGGGCCTCCTGTTTTGGTTCCAGTTTTACTGTGGCTTCTCTGCGTCTGCCATGATTGACCAGTGGTATCTGATCTTCTTTAATCTGCTCTTCTCATCGCTTCCCCAGCTTGTGACTGGGGTGCTGGACAAGGTCGTGCTGGCTGACGTGCTGCTGACCAAGCCGCAGCTCTACAAGACTGGCCAGAACATGGAGGAATATCGGCCTCGTACGTTCTGGTTGAACATGGCTGATGCTGCCTTCCAGAGCCTCGTGTGTTTTTTCATTCCCTATTTGGCCTACCACGACTCAGACACAGACATGTTCACCTGGGGGACCCCCATCACCACCATCGCGCTGTTCACCTTCCTCCTGCACCTGGGTATAGAAACCAAGACCTGGACCTGGCTCAACTGGATGGCTTGTGGCTTCAGTATCCTTTTATTTTTCACTGTGGCTTTGATTTATAATGCTTCCTGTGCAATGTGCTACCCTCCGTCCAACCCCTATTGGACCATGCAGACGTTAATGGGCGACCCTGTGTTTTACTTCATTTGTCTCATAGCACCTGTCGCCGCGCTGCTGCCCAGATTGTTTTTCAAAGCCCTGCAGGGGAGCCTTTTCCCCACCCAACTGCAGCTGGGACGCCAGTTGGTCAGAAGGTCCCCCAGGAAACTCAGGGCTCCCAAAGAGACCTTTGCTCAGGGACACCTCCCAGGAGAACCGAGGACGGAACCGTCAGAACAGAGGAGCATCAGTGCCTTGGGGTCCTTCTCCCAGGACTGTAGCTCGCAGGTGTTTTGGCACTCACAACAGCCAGCCTGCTCCCCAGAGGCCAGCGGGGTGCCCACCGTGGTGGACATGGGCGTGTCTCTGAGGGAGGACACCCTGCTGGAAGGCCTGGGCAGCCAGACCACGGGGTCCTCCTCACCAGGGGAGGTGATCCCGGAAGGCTGTCCAGGGGACCCCAAGATGAAACCCACAAGTGCCAGCAGGGCAGCTGCCCTGTCGTCCATCTTCAGCCTGCCCAGCCTCAGCTCACTCAACTGGATTTCCTCCCTCTCTCTGGTCAGCGGGCTGGGAAGCGTCCTACAGTTCTCCCAAAGTGGTTTACAGATGGACAAGCGGGACAGCGAGTTCCTACCCAGCCCCCCGCAGCCAGACCAGGACCTGCAAGGCTTGAGTGGGCAGACCACGGACTACTTCTAGGACCTCCTTCCAGGGACTACAGCTGGTGGTGGCAGCGGTGAACACCTCGAAATGCTTTTTTTATAACATAGATGTGAATATTATTTATGTTTATTATTTGCACAGAAGAGTTCTAGTGAGATGTATTTTATATATTTCCAAGGCTAACACAGAAAATGAAAGGTACCCAAAAAAAGTTTATTTTTTAAAATTTCTAACTAGAGTATATTGAAAAGAAAAATAAGAGCCTTATCGTATATAAAAGTTTAAGGAAGAGAGACACTTGAGAGGTGGGTTTAGATTTATTTTTTCATCTCATTTTATAAGAAAATGCAGTCTGATTGGTTTTCTTCAACATGTGTGATGTTTGCTTTCCCCTAGTGGAAACGCGTGTGAGCACAGTGAACCCTGGGCGGGTGTGGATGATGTGAGGGGAGGTGACGGGCACGCACACGGCCCCAGCAGAGATCCCCACTGTCTGTCTCTCAATCCCACCACTGGGAGGGTGGGCTCTGCTTCACCAGGAAAGGGAAAGTGAGAACTCTGGGAAAACACACATACACACACACACACGAAATTCATTCCAACATTCTACTCTATGCAGGCATTTGGTAAAGACCACCTGTAGGTATTATAGTTCCTATGTAGGGTCTCGCCTGTTAAAATCATAACAAGCAATAAACAACCTTCACTTTGCAAAAAAAAAAAAAATACTCTAGACGGGATCAATAGCAGAATAACTGAGGCAGAAGAACAGATAAGTGACCTGGAAGATAAAATAGTGGAAATAACTACTGCAGAGCAGAATAAAGAAAAAAGAATGAAAAGAACTGAGGACAGTCTCAGAGACCTCTGGGACAACATTAAACACACCAACATTCGAATTATAGGGGTCCCAGAAGAAGAAGAGAAAAAGAAAGGGACTGAGAAAATATTTGAAGAGATTATAGTTGAAAACTTCCCTAATATGGGAAAGGAAATAGTTAATCAGGTCCTGGAAGCACAGAGAGTCCCATACAGGATAAATCCAAGGAGAAACACGCCAAGACACATATTAATCAAACTATCAAAAATTAAATATAAAGAAAACATATTAAAAGCAGCAAGGGAAAAACAACAAATAACACACAAGGGAATCCCCATAAGGTTAACAGCTGATCTTTCAGCAGAAACTCTGCAAGCCAGAAGGGAGTGGCAGGATATACTTAAAGTCATGAGGGAGAAAAACCTACAACCAAGGTTACTCTACCCAGCAAGGATCTCATTCAGATTTGATGGAGAAATTAAAATCTTTACAGACAAGCAAAATCTGAGAGAGTTCAGCACCACCAAACCAGCTTTGCAACAAATGCTAAAGGAACTTCTCTAGGCAAGAAACACAAGAGAAGGAAAACACCTACAACAACAAACCCAAAACATTTAAGAAAATAGGAATAGGAACATACATATCAATAATTACCTTAAATGTAAATGGATTAAATGCTCCCACCAAAAGACATAGACTGGCTGAATGGATACAAAAACAAGACCCATATATATGCTATCTACAAGAGACCCACTTCAGACCTAGAGACACATACAGACTCAAAGTGAGGGGATGGGAAAAGATATTCCATGCAAATGGAAATCAAAAGAAAGCTGGAGTAGCAATTCTCATATCAGACAAAATAGACTTTAAAATAAAGACTATTACAAGAGACAAAGAAGGACACTATATAATGATCAAGGGATCGATCCAAGAGGAAGGTATAACAATTGTAAATATTTATGCACCCAACATAGGAGCACCTCAATACATAAGGCAAATGCTAACAGCCATAAAAGGGGAAATCAACAGTAACACAATCATAGTAGGGGACGTTAACACCCCACTTTCACCAATGGACAGATCATCCAAAGTGAAAATAACTAAGGAAACACAAGCTTTAAATGATACATTAAACAAGATGGACTTAATTGATATTTATAGGACATTCCACCCAAAAACAACAGAATACACATTTTTCTCAAGTGCTCATGGAACATTCTCCGGGATAGATCATATCTTGGGTCACAAATCAAGCCTTGGTAAATTTAAGAAAATTGAAATCGTATCAAGTATCTTTTCCGACCACAACGCTATGAGACTAGATATCAATTACAGGAAAAGATCTGTAAAAATTACAAACACATGGAGGCTACACAATACGCTACTTAATAACGAAGTGATCATTGAAGAAATCAAAGGGGAAATCAAAAAATACCTAGAAACAAATGACAATGGAGACACGACGACCCAAAACCTATGGGATGCAGCAAAAGCAGTGCTAAGAGGGAAGTTTATAGCAATACAAGCCTACATCAAGAAACAGGAAACATCTCGAATAAACAACCTAACCTTGCACCTAAAGCAATTAGAGAAAGAAGAGCAAAAAAAACCCAAAGCTAGCAGAAGGAAAGAAATCATAAAGATCAGATCAGAAATAAATGAAAAAGAAATGAAGGAAACAATAGCAAAAATCAATGAAACTAAAAGCTGGTTCTTCGAGAAGATAAACAAAATTGATAAACCATTAGCCAGACTCATCAAGAGAAAAAGGGAGAAGACTCAAATCAATAGAATTAGAAATGAAAAAGGAGAAGTAACCACTGACACTGCAGAAATACAAACGATCATGAGAGATTACTACAAGCAACGCTATGCCAATAAAATGGACAACTTGGAAGAAATGGACAGATTCTTAGAAATGCACAACCTAACGAGACTGAACCAGGAAGAAATAGAAAATATGAACAGACCAATCACAAGCACTGAAATGGAAACTGTGATTTAAAATCTTCCAACAAACAAAAGCCCGGGACCAGATGGCTTCACTGGCGAATTCTATCAAACATTTAGAGAAGAGCTAACACCTATCCTTTTCAAACTCTTCCAAAATATGGCAGAGGGAGGAACACTTCCCAACTCATTCTACGAGGCCACCATCACCCTGATACCAAAACCAGACAAAGATGTCACAAAGAAAGAAAACTACAGGCCAATATCACTGATGAACATAGATGCAAAAATCCTCAACAAAATACTAGCAAACAGAATCCAACAGCACATTAAAAGGATTATACACCATGATGAAGTGGGGTTTATTCCAGGAATGCAAGGATTCTTCAATATACGCAAATCAATCAACGTGATACATCATATTAACAAATTGAAGGAGAAAAACCATATGATCATCTTAATAGATGCAGAGAAAGCTTTCGACAAAATTCAACACCCATTTATGATAAAAGCCCTACAGAAAGTAGGCATAGAGGGAACTTTCTTCAACATAATAAAGGCCATATATGACAAACCCACAGCCAACATCGTCCTCAATGGTGAAAATCTGAAACCATTTCCACTAAGATCAGGAACAAGGCAAGGTTGCCCACTCTCACCACTATTATTCAACATAGTTTTGGAAGTGTTAGCCACAGCATTCAGAGAAGAAAAAGAAATAAAAGGAATCCAAATCGGAAAAGAAGAAGTAAAGCTGTCACTGTTTGCAGATGACATGATACTATACATAGAGAATCCTAAAACTGCCACTAGAAAACTTCTAGAGCTAATCAATGAATTTGTTAAAGTAGCAGGATACAAAATTAATGCACAGAAATCTCTTGCATTCCTATATACTAATGATGAAAAATCTGAAAGTGAAATTAAGAAAACACTCCCGTTTCCCATTGCAACAAAAAGAATAAAATATCTAGGAATAAACCTACCTAAGGAGACAAAAGACCTGTATGCAGAAAATTATAGGACACTGATGAAAGAAATTAAAGATGATACAAATAGATGGAGAGATATACCATGTTCTTGGATTGGAAGAATCAACATTGTGAAAATGACTCTACTACCCAAAGCAATCTACAGATTCAATGCAATCCCTATCAAACTACCACTGGCATTTTTCACAGAACTAGAACAAAAAATTTCACAATTTGTATGGAGACACAAAAGACCCCATATAGCCAAAGTAATCTTGAGAACGAGAAATGGAGCTGGAAGAATCAGGCTCCCTGACTTCAGACTATATTACAAAGCTACAGTAATCAAGACAGTTTGGTACTGGCACAAAAACAGAAATATAGATCAATGGAACAGGATAGAAAGCCCAGAGATAAACCCACGCACATATGGTCACCTTATCTTTGATAAAGGAGGCAAGCATATACAGTGGAGAAAAGACAGTCTCTTCAATAAGTGGTGCTGGGAAAATTGGACAGGTACATGTAAAAGTATGAAACTAGAACACTCCCTGACACCATACACAAAAATAAACTCAAAATGGATTAAAGACCTAATTGTTAAGCCAGACACTATCAAACTCTTAGAGGAAAACATAGGCAGAACACTCTATGACATAAATCGCAGCAAGATCCTTTTTGACCCAGCTCCTAGAGAAATGGAAATAAAAACACAAGTAAACAAATGGGACCTAATGAAACTTAAAAGCTTTTGCACAGCAAAGGAAACCATAAACAAGACCAAAAGACAACCCTCAGAATGGGAGAAAATATTTGCAAATGAAGCAACTGACAAAGGATTAATCTCCAAGATTTACAAGCAGCTCATGCAGCTCAATAACAAAAAAACAAACATCCCAATCCAAAAATGGGCAGAAGACCTAAACAGACATTTCTCTAAAGAAGATATACAGATGGCCAACAGACATATGAAAGAATGCTCAACATCCTTAATCATTAGAGAAATGCAAATCAAAACTACAATGAGATATCATCTCACACCGGTCAGAATGGCTGTCATCAAAAAATCTACAAACAATAAATGCTGGAGAGGGTGTGGAGAAAAGGGAACACTCTTGCACTTTTGGTGGGAATGTAAATTGATACAGCCACTATGGAGAACAGTATGGAGGTTCCTTAAAAAACTAAAAATAGAACTACCATATGACCCAGCAATCCCACTACTGGGCATATACCCTGAGAAAACCATAATTCAAAAAGAGTGATGGTCCAAATGTTCATTGCAGCTCTATTTACAATAGCCAGGACATGGAAGCAACCAAAGTGTCCATCATCGGATGAATGGATAAAGAAGGTTTGGCACATATATACAATGGAATATTACTCAGCCATAAAAAGAAATGCAATGGAGGTATTTGTAATGAGGTGGATGGAGTTAGAGTCTGTCATACAGAGTGAAGTAAGTCAGAAAGAGAGAAACAAATACAGTATGCTAACACATATATATGGAATCTAAGAGAAAAAAAAAAGGTCATGAAGAACCTAAGGGTAAGACGGGAATAAAGACACAGACCTACTAGAGAATGGACTTGAGGATATGGGGAGGGGGAAGGGTAAGCTGTGACAAAGTGAGAGAGTGGCATGGACACATATACACTACCAAACGTAAAATAGATAGCTAGTGGGAAGCAGCCGCATAGCACAGGGAGATCAGCTCGGTGCTTTGTGACCACTTAGAGGGGTGGGAAAGGGAGGGTGGGAAGGAGGGAGACACAAGAGGGAAGAGATATGGGAACATATGTATATGTATAACTGATTCACTTTGTTATAAAGCAGAAACTAACACACCATTGTAAAGCAATTATACTCCAATAAAGATGTTTAAAAATATATATATATATATCCACTTCTGCCACTTATATTCAACATTGTATTGAAACTTTTAGCCAGAAAAATTAGTCAAGAAAAATAAATAACAAAATAAATCCAATTGAAAAGGAAGAAGTAAAATTATCTTTGTTTGCAGGTAATATCTCATATGTAGAAGACCCCAGAGATGCCACAAAAAAAAACTGTTAGAACTAATAAATAAATTCAACAAAGTTGCGTGATAAGAAATCAACACAAAAATCAGTTGTGTTTCTATACACAAACAAGGAACAATTCAAAAGGGAAATTAAGAAAATGAATGCAGGTGACATCAGCAAGATGGAGGGCTAAGAGGCTCCAATGCTTGTACTTCCCCCTCAAAAAAACACAGCAGGAACAGTAAATAAATAATCACAGACCAAAGAAAACTGCTCAAGGAAAGCTCTGGACAAGAAAAAAAATGCAGCACAAAAACATGCAGAACTCAGAAATCGAGGATGTTGCGTAGAAAAATACAGGAAGCATTTTACCTGCACCACCCCATCCCCCAGTTGGGAGCAGCTCAGTACCAGAGGGAATCCCTTCCAAGGAATTTCACCACACAGAGAGAAGGAAAACAGAACCCCAGCAAGCCTCACCATTGTGGACATTTGCAACCTTTGCTACAGAGATCTCTTACAGTCTTTTTTTTTTAAGGGACTTTTTAGAAAATTTAATTTTGTTGATGGAACACTGGTTTATAAACGTTACATAAATTTCATGTGTACAACATTATATTTCTTCTTCTGCATACACTATACTGTGTTCACCACCAAAAATTTACATCAGCATACAGTTGATCCCATTTACCCATTTTATCCTCCCCTCCACCCCTTCCCATCAGGTACCAGCACTCTCTTCTCTGTATCTATGTGCTTACTTTTGTTTGGTTTGTTTTGTTCATTTATTTTGGTATTTTGTTTTTATATTCCACATATGAGTGGAATCATATGGTATTTGTCTTTCTTCATCTGGCTTTTTTCACTTAGCATAATACTCTCAAGGTCCAACACGTTATTGCAAATGGCAAGATTTTATATTTTTTATGGCTGAGTAGTATATATATATATATATATATATATATATATATATATATATATGAGATATGATATACATATCATATATTCTTTATCAATTCATCCATTGATGGACTCAGGTTGGCTATTGTAAATAGTGCTGTGATGAACATAGGGGTGCATATACCTTTTTGAATTAGTGTTTTCATATTCTTTGGATAAATATCCAGAAATTCTGCCACAGTCTTTACTGATCCCAACTGATGGAGCGGCTTAGAGTGCACCCTCTGCATCTACTCTCAGAGGTAGGAACTGTTGCTGAGGTGAGCCTTGACCTCAGGGACCCCACTTGTTGCTGTGCCCTGCTCTCAGGGATCTCTTACCACAGCACCTCACTATATATGAGACTGGAATTCCCACTGCTCATTGCCCACCTTTAGCCCCAGGTCACAGCTTTGTCCCATCACTCTCTGGGTGGCCTTGACTGCCCTGACCTCTGGGCCCAGGATCCCAAGTCATGATTTGGCTGCCATTATTTGAGTTATGCTGCAGCCACACTGAGCCCCACCAGCTGGGCTCCAGGTTACAGCTTTAAATGACAGTGCAAAGGGTGCTGCCACTACCCTGAGCACTGCCCCCAAGTCCTAAGTCATGCTTGATCACCATTTTAAGGACTTTGCTACCACTGCCCTGAGCTCCACTCACCAAGTTCTAGGTAACAGCTTTGAATCATCAATGCCACAGGTGCTGCTACTGTTGCTTGAGCCCCAACCCCTAGGTCCCAAGTCATGCTTTGACTGCTACTATTGGGGCCATCACGCTGCCACCCTGAGTTCCACCCACAGGATTCCATGTCAGAGCTATGGGATGGAATGCCAGGGATGCCAGAGATGCTGCCACTAGCCTGAGCCTCATCCCTTTGCAGATTAAGACTCTTAATATGTCAATGCTGTCACTGGGCTGTTGCTGCCCGAGCTCCATCCTTATCCCAGATCAAGACTCTGAACCCTCATTGTCAGTGACACTACTGCTGACCTGAGCCATGTCCCCAGGTCCCAGGCCACATCTCTGACCTGTGATTGCTGAGACAGTGCTGTCACTGTCCTGAGCCTCACCCCCAGGTTTCAGGTCCTACCTGTGACCAGTCACTATTGGAACTGCCGAGTCCAAGGTCACAGCTCTGAACCATCATGGCCAGGGCCATGATGACTCTGTTTTGAGCCCAGTTCCGCAGGTTCTGACACACGGATTTAACAGGCTGCAATCAGAGACGTGCTGCAGTTATCCTGTGACTGTCCCCTGTGGTCAGAGTTGAGACTTTGATCCACCGTCACCAGGCTATGCTAGTACTGCACCCTACCCACCACTACACCTTGTCATCCCAGGGCCTATGCCACTGTTGTACCCACCCCTTGCCTGCCAGAGTCACAGTGGTGAGACCCAGGTAATAGTTCTATGGGATATTTGCACGTATCCTCATGCTGGACACCAATGTCATAGCCACAGCAAGTGCACCTGTGCCCCAGAAACCAGGCACTGTGATAGTTTCACATGCACCTGACTCTAGGACTCCAGCTCCAATACTGCTCTGAGTGCCCTGAGTGCCAGCACACCAAATCAGGCACTAAGAAGGGTTCCCTTGGTTAGAACTTCCTTCCATAAAAAGAGAAAGGAAAACAGGAAGACCTCAGTAGCTTTCATATCCAAATATCCCAATAGCCTTACCTGCCACTGCCACCTGCAGATTCTCTGCAGTCTAGACCACAGAAGACCCCCACAGTCTAGTCAATATCAATCTCAGCTGATGGAGTGTCATGGAGACTACACTATTGTGCCTTCTCAGGAACCAAATATGCTGCATCCCATGCAGCCAATGACTTTAACAGCCACCTCCAGGTGAAAGACTTTCCTTCACTGAAGCCAGTTCAAAAAGACTGGAAGAGGAAACTATGCCTTCAAATGCACAGCCATCAGTGCAAAATGAAAAAGCAAGGAAACATGGCACCACCAAAGGAACACAATGATATTCTAATAACTGGCCCCAAATAAATGGAGATCTGCAAGTTATCTGAAAAGTATTCAAAATAATTATTTTAAGAAAGCTCAGAGAGATTCTAAAGAACACAGACAAATCAATGAGCTCAGGAAAACAATACATGAACAAATACATGAACCAAAAGTTCAACAAAGAAATAGAAATAATTTCTTAAAAGGCCAAACAGGATTCTAGAGATTAAGAATACAATGAATGAAATCTTAAAAATGCAATAGATTGCTTCAACAGCAGGCTCAAAAATCAGAAGGAAAGATCTGTGAGCTTGAAGACAGATCTCTTGATGTTATCCACTCAGAAGAAAATTAAGAAATTAGAATGAAAAAGAGTGAAGAAAGCCTATGTGAACTGTGGGACATGATCAAAAGAAACAATGGTCACATTAGGGTAGTCCCAGAAGGAGAAGAGAGGGAGAAAGGGACAGAAACGTTATTAAAAATAATGGTTGAAACTTCCCAAATCTGGGGACAGAGATGGCCATCCAAGTACAGGAAGCTCAAAAATCCCTAAAGAGATTCAACTCAAAGAGATTGTCACCTACACATTATATTCAAGTTCTCAAAAATTACAGAAAAATGTTGCAAGCAACAAGAGAGAAAAGAATCATTACGTACAAAGGAATCTCAAGAAGACTATCAGCATATTTCCCAGCAGAAATTTTGAAGGCCAGGAGAGACAGTGTCATGATATGCTCAAAGTGCTCAAATTAAAAAAAAAAAAAAAACAGTCAACCAAGAACACTTTACCTAGCAGAGCTCTCATTTAGAAATGGGGGTGAGATACAGACTTGCCCAGACAAAAGTTGATGAAATTTATCACCACTAAGCCTGCTCTACAAGATATGCAAAAGAGAGTTCTTGAAACAGAAGCAATAAGCCATGAATTAGTAATGTGAAAACATACGAAAGTATAAAATTCACTGACAAAGATGAATATACAGTCAAATTCAAAATACTCTAACACTGCAATGGTATTATGTAAATCACTTTGAAAACTAGCATATAATTAAGAAAAAAAAGTGTCAAAAATAAACAGCAACAGTCAGCTCTACCCAACCCCAGAGCCTCCCATCAAGCCTCTTAGATAGCCTCAACCACCAGAGGGCAGACAGCAGAAGCAGGAAAAACTACAATCCTGCAGCCTGTGGAACAAAAACCACATTCACAGAAAGATAGACAAGATGAAAAGGCAGAGGGCTATATACCAGATGAAGGAACAAGATAAAACCCCAGAAAAACAACTAAATGAAGTGGAGATAGGCAACCTTACAGAAAAAGAATTCTGAATAATGATAGTGAAGATGATCCAGGACCTCGGAATAAGAATGGAGGCAAAGATTGAGAAGATGCAAGAAATGATTAACAAAGACCTAGAAGAATTAAAGAACAAACAAACAGAGATGACCAATACAATAACTGAAATGAAAACTACACTAGAAGGAATCAATAGCAGAATAACTGAGGCAGAAGAACGGATAAGTGACCTGGAAGACAGAATGGTGGAATTCACTGCTGCGGAACAGACTAAAGAAAAAAGAATGAAAAGAAATGAAGAGAGCCTAAGAGACCTCTGGGACAACATTAAACGCAACAACATTCGCATTATAGGGGTCCCAGAAGGAGAAGAGAGAGAGAAAGGACCAGAGAAAATATTTGAAGAGATTATAGTCGAAAACTTCCCTAACATGGGAAAGGAAATAGCCACCCAAGTCCAGGAAGCGCAGAGAGTCCCATACAGGATAAACCCGAGGAGAAACACGCTGAGACACATAGTAATCAAAGTGGCAAAAATTAAAGACAAAGAAAAATTATTGAAAGCAGCAAGGGAAAAATGACAAATAACATACAAGGGAACTCCCATAAGGTTAACAGCTGATTTCTCAGCAGAAACTCTACAAGCCAGAAGAGAGTGGCATGATATACATAAAGTGATGAAAGGGAAGAACCTACAACCAAGATTACTCTACCCAGCAAGGATCTCATTTAGATTTGATGGAGAAATCAAAAGCTTTACAGACAAGCAAAAGCTAAGAGGATTCAGCACCACCAAACCAGCTCTACAACAAATGCTAAAGGAACTTCTCTAAGTGGGAAACACAAGAGAAGAAAAGGACCTACAAAAACAAACCCAAAACAACTAAGAAAATGGTCATAGGAACATACATATCGATAATTACCTTAAATGTGAATGTATTAAATGCTCCAACCAAAAGACACAGGCTTGCTGAATGGATACAAAAACAAGACCCATATATATACTGTCTACAAGAGACCCACTTTAGACCTAGGGACACATACAGACTGAATGTGAGGGGATGGAAAAAGATATTCCATGCAAATGGAAATCAAAAGAAAGCTGGAGCAGCTATACTCATATCAGATAAAATAGACTTTAAAATAAAGAATGTTACAAGAGACAAGGAAGGACACTACATAATGATCAAGGGATCAGTCCAAGAAGAAGATATAACAATTATAAATATATATGCACCCAACATAGGAGCACCTCAATACATAAGGCATCTGCTAACAGCTATAAAAGAGAAAATCGACAGTAGCACAATAATAGTGGGGGACTTTAACACCTCACTTACACCAATGGACAGATCATCCAAAATGAAAATAAATAAGGAAAGAGAAGCTTTAAATGACACAAGAGACCAGATAGATTTAATTGATATTAATAGGACATTCCATCCAAAAACAGCAGATTACACTTTCTTCTCAAGTGTGCACAGAATATTCTCCAGGATAGATCATATTTTGGGTCACAAATCAAGGCTCAGTAAATTTAAGAAAATTGAAATCATATCAAGCATCTTTTGTGACCACAACACTATGAGATTAGAAATGAATTACAGGGGAAAAAAAGTAAAAAACACAAACACATGGAGGCTAAACAATACGTTACTAAATAACCAAGAGATCACTGAAGAAATCAAAGAGGAAATCAAAAAATACCTAGAGACAAATGACAATGAAAACACGACGACCCAAAACCTATGGGATGCAGCAAAAGCAGTTCTAAGAGGGAAGTTTATAACTATACAAGCCTATCTAAAGAAACAGAAAAATCTCAAGTAAACAATCTAACCTTACACCTAAAGAAACTAGAGAAAGAAGAACAAACAAAACCCAAAGTTAGCAGAAGGAAAGAAATCATAAAGATCAGAGCAGAAATAAATGAAATAGAAACAAAGAAAACAATAGCAAAGATCAATAAAACTAAAAGTTGGTTCTTTGAGAAGATAAACAAAATTGATAAGCCATTAGCCAGACTCATCAAGAAAAAGGGGGAGAGGACTCAAATCAATAAAATCAGTAATGAAAAAGGAGATGTTACAACAGACACCGCAGAAATACAAAGCATCCTAAGAGACTACTACAAGCAACTATATGCCAATAAAATGGACAACCTGGAAGAAATGGACAAATTCTTAGAAAGGTATAACCTTCCAAGACTGAACCAGGAAGAAACAGAAAATGTGAACAGACCAATCACAAGTAATGAAATTGAAACTGTGATTAAAAATCTTCCAACAAACAAAAGTCCAGGACCAGATGGCTTCAGAGGTGAATTCTATCAAACATTTAGAGAAGAGTTAACATCCATCCTTCTCAAACTCTTCCAAAAAATTGCAGAGGAAGGAACACTCCCAAACTCATTCTATGAGGCCACCATCACCCTGATACCAAAACCAGACAAAGATACTGCAAAGAAAGAAAATTTCAGACCAATATCACTGATGAATATAGATGCAAAAATCCTCAACAAAATACTAGCAAACAGAATCCAACAACACATTAAAAGGATCACCACAATCAAGTGGGATTTATCCCAGGGATGCAAGGATTCTTCAATATACGCAAATCAATCAATGTGATACACCATATTAACAAATTGAAGAATAAAAACCATACGATCATCTCAATAGATGCAGAAAAAGCTTTTGACAAAATTCAACACCCATTTCTGATAAAAACTCTCCAGAACGTGGGCATAGAGGGAACCTACCTCAACATAATAAAGGCCATATATGACAAGCCCACAGCAAACATCATTCTCAATGGTGAAAATCTGAAAGCATTTCCTCTAAGATTAGGAACGAGACAAGGATGTCCACTCTCACCACTATTATTCAACATAGTTTTGGAAGTCCTAGTCATGGCAATCAGAGAAGAAAAAGAAATAAAAGGAATACAAATTGGAAAAGAAGAAGTAAAACTGTCACTGTTTGCAGATGACATGATACTATACATAGAGAATCCTAAAACTGCCACCAGAAAACTACTAGAGCTAATTAATGAATTTGGTAAAGTTGCAGGATACAAAATGAATGCACAGAAATCTCTTGCATTCCTATACACTAATGATGAAAAATCTGAAAGAGAAATTATGGAAACACTCCCATTTACCATTGCAAAGAAAAAAGAATAAAATACCTAGGAATAAACCTACCTAGGGAGACAAAAGACCTGTATGCAGAAAACTATAAAACACTGATGAAAGAAATTAAAGATGATACCAACAGTTGGAGAGATATACCATGTTCTTGTTTTGGAAGAATCAATATTGTGAAAATGACTATACTACCCAAAGCAATCTACAGATTCAATGCAATCCCTATCAAATTACCAATGGCATTTTTTATGGAACTAGAACAAATCATCTTAAAATTTGTATGGAGACACAAAAGACCCCGAATAGCCAAAGTAGTCTTTAGGGAAAAAAACGGAGCTGGAGGAATCAGACTCCCTGACTTCAGACTATACTACAAAGCTACAGTAATCAAGACAATATGGTCCTGGCACAAAAACAGAAACATAGATCAATGGAACAAGATAGAAAGCCCAGCGATAAACCCATGCACCTATGGTCAACTAATCTATGACAAAGGAGGCAAAGATATACAGTGGAGAAAAGACAGTCTCTTCAATAAGTGGTGCTGGGAAAACTGCACAAGTACATGTAAAAGAATGAAATTAGAATACTCCCTAACATCATATACAAAAATAAACTCAAAATGGATTAGAGATCTAAATGTAATACTGGACACTATAAAACTCTTAGAGCGAAACATAGGAAGAACACTCTTTGACATAAATCACAGCAAGATCTTTTTTGATCCACCTCCTAGAGTAATGGAAATAAAAACAAAAATAAACAAATGGGGCTTAATGAAACTTCAAAGTTTTTGCACAGCAAAGGAAACCATAAACAAGACGAAAAGACAACCCTCAGAATGGGAGAAAATATTTGCAAATGAATCAACGGACAAAGGATTAATCTCCAAAATATATTAATAGCTCATTCAGCTCAATATTAAAGAAACTAACAACCCAATCCAAAAATGGGCAGATGACCTAAATAGACATTTCTCCAAAGAAGACATACAGATGGCCAAGAAACACATGAAAAGCTGCTCAACATCACTAATTATTAGAGAAATGCAAATCAAAACTACAATGAGGTATCACCTCACACCAGTTAGAATGGGCATCATCAGAAAATCTACAAACAACAAATGCTGGAGAGGGTGTGGAGAAAAGGGAACCCCCTTGCACTGTTGGTGGGAATGTAAATTGATACAGCCACTATGGAGAACAATATGGAGGTTCCTTAAAAAACTAAAAATAGAATTATCATATGAACCAGCAATCCCATTACTGGGCATATACCCAGAGAAAACCGTAATTCAAAAAGACACATGCGGGCTTCCCTGGTGGTGCAGTGGTTGAGAATCTGCCTGCCAATGCAGGGGACACGGGTTCGAGCCCTGGTCAGGGAAGATCCCACATGCCGCGGAGCAACTGGGCCCGTGAGCCACAATTACTGAGCCTGCGCGTCTGGAGCCTGTGCTCCACAATAACAGAGGCCGCGATAGTGAGAGGCCCGCGCACTGCGGTGAAGAGTGGCCCCCACTTGCCACAACTAGAGAAAGCCCTCGCACAGAAACGAAGACCCAACACAGCCATAAAAAAAAAAAGACACATGCACCCCAATGTTCATTGCAGCTCTATTTACAATAGCCAGGTCATGGAAGCAACCTAAATGCCCATCGACAGATGATTGGTAAAGAAGATGTGGTACATATATACAATGGAATATTACTCAGCCATAAAAAGAAACGAAATTGAGTCATTTGTTGAGATGTGGATGGATCTAGAGACTGTCATACAGAGTGAAGTAAGTCAGAAAGAGAAAAACAAATATCGTATATTAGTGCATGTATGTGGAACCTAGAAAAATGGTACAGATGAACCGGGTTGCAGGGCAGAAGCTGAGACACAGATGTAGAGAACAAACGTATGGACACCAAGGGGGGAAAACTGCGGTGGGGTGAGGATGGTGGTGTGCTGAATTGGGCGATTGGGATTGACATGTATACAGTGATGTGCATAAAATTGATGACTGCTTAAAATAATATATATATATAATTTATCACAACAACAAAAAAAAGTGTCAAAAATAACTATAGCTACAATAATAGGTTAAGGGACATACAATATAAAAGATATAAACTGGGACATCGACATAAATGGAGGGCAAGTAAATGGATAGAACTTTCTTATAGAATTGAAGTTAAGGTGTTATCAGCTTAAGATGTGCAGTTATAACTATAAGAAGTATGATGAAAGGTGCATTGTAATCACAAAGAAAAAACCTATAACAGATACACAAATGATAAGGAAAAAAAGCATGCCAGTACAAAAAAAATCATCAACTCACAAAGAAAGACAGCAAGAGAGGAATAAAGTAACTAAGGAACTACAAAACAATAAGAAAACAATTAACAAAATGGCAATAGTTAAGTCCCTACTTATCAATTATTGCTTTAAATGTAAATGGACTGATGTGACTGAATGGATTAAAAAAACAATACCCAACTGTGTTTTGACTATAAGAGACTCACTTAAACCTTAAAGACATTCACAGACTGAAAAGGAAAAGATAGGAAAAGATGGGAAAACACATTTCAAGCAAATAGAAACCAAAAGAGATCTGGGGTAGCTATACTTATATCAGACAAAATAGACATTAAATCAAAAACTGTATAAATGATAAATAAGGTCACTATATAATGATAAAAGGATCAATTCATTAAGATATAACAATTTCAAATATATATGCATCCAATATTAGAGAAACTAAATATATTAATTATTAACAGATCTGAAGGGAAAAACAAACAGCAATGCTATAATAGTAGGGGACTTCAATACCACACTTTCAACAATAAATAGATCATTCAGACAGAAAATCAGTAAGGAAATAATGGATTTGAAAGTTGCTTCAGACCAAATGGACTTAACAGACATATATAGAGCATTCCATCCAACAGTACCACAATACACATTCTTCTCAAGCACACATGGAACAACCTCCAGGATAGATCACATGATAGGTCACAAAATATCTTAACAAACTTAAGAGATTGAAACATACAAAGTATCTTTTCTGACCAAAACAATATGAAACTAGAAATCAATGACAGGAGGAAAGCTAGAAAATTCACAAATATATGGAAATTAAACAACACATTCCTGAAAAACCAATAGGTCAAAGAAGAAATAAGAAAGTCAAGAAGTATCTTAAAACAAATGAAAATTGAATCACAACATATCAAAACCTATGGAATGTTGCAAAAGCACTTCTTAGAGGGAAGCTTATAGTAATAAACACCTATATTAAGAAACAAGAAAATCCTCAAGTAAGCAATTTCAATTTACACCAAAAGGAACTATAAAAAGAAGAACAAATGGAGCCCAAAGTTAGTAGAAGGAAGGAAATAACAAAGAGCAGAGCAGAATTAAATGAAACAGACCAGAAAATCTATAGGAATGATCAATAAAACTAAGAGCTTGTTCTAAGAAAAAAAAGGGGGGGGCAAATGTTTAGCTAGATTAACTATGAAAAAAAAGAGAGAAAACTCAAATAAATAAAATGAGTATGTGGTACATATATACAATGGAATATTACTCAGCCATAAAAAGAAATGAAATTGAGTTATTTGTAGTGAGGTGGATGGGCCTAGAGTCTGTCATACAGAGTGAAGTAAGTCAGAAAGAGAAAAACAAATACATTATGCTAACACATATATATGAATCTAAAAAAAAAATGGTCATGAAGAACCTAGGGGCAAGACAGGAATAAAGAAGCAGACCTACTAGAGAATGGACTTGAGGATATGGGGAGGGGGAAGGGTAAGCTGGGACAAAGTGAGAGAGTGGCATGGACATATATACACTACCAAATGTAAAATAGATAGCTAGCGGGAAGCAGCCACATAGCACAAGGAGATCAGCTCGGTGCTTTGTGACCACCTAGAGGGTCGGGATAGGGAGGGTGGGAGGGAGGGAGATGCAAGAGGGAAGAGATATGGGAACATATGTATATTTATAACTGATTCACTTTGTTATAAAGCAGAAACTAACACACCATCGTAAAGTAATTATACTCCAATAAAGATATTAATTTTTTTAAATAAATAAAATGAGAAATGAAAGAGCAGACATTACAACTGATACCACAGAAAAACAAAAGATTATAAGAGACTACTATGAGTAATCATAAGCCAACAAACTGGATTACCTAGCAGAAATTGATAAATTCCTAGAAACATATGAATGATGAAGACTGAATAATGAAGAAATAAAATATCTAAACAGACCGATAATGAATAAGGAAATTGAATCAGTAATCAAAAACCTCCCAACACAGACAAGACCTGGACCAGATGGTTTCACTGGTGAATTCTACCAAATGTTTAAAGAATTAATGCCAATCCTTCTCAAGCTCTTACAAAAAATTGAATAGGAAAGAACATTCTCAAATTCATTTTACAAGGCCAGGATTACTCTGATAACAAACACAGATAAGGACAGTACAAGGGAAAAAACTATAATCCAATATCCCTGATGAATATAGATGCAAAAATTCTCAACAAAATATTAGCAGATGAAAACGCTAATTCAAAAAGATAAATGAACCCTAATGTTCACAGCAGCACTATTTACAATAGTCAAGATATGGAAGCAACCTAAATGTCCATCAACAGATGAATGGATAAAGAAGACGGGGTATATATATACAGTGGAATATTCCTCAGCCATTAAAAAAAGAAAGAAAGAATGCTATTTGCAGCAACACAGATGGACTTAGAGATTATCATACTAAATGAAGTAAGTCAGACAGAGAAAGACAAATATCATGTGATATTACTTATATGTAAAATCTAAAAATCTGATGCAAATGAATTATTTACAAAACAGAAATAGACTCACAGACATAAAAAACAAACTTATGGTTACCAAAGAGGAAAAAGGGGGGAGGGATAAATTGGGAATTTTGGATTAACAGATGCACACTATCATATATAAAATAGATAAACAACAAGAACCTACCATATAGCACAGGGAGCTATATTCAATATCATGTAATAACCTATAGTGGAAAAGAATCTGAAAAAGAATATATAAATATTTATTCAACTATAATTGAAATATAGTTGATTATTTTTATTTTATAGGGCACTGATTAAAAAAAATCTGGAGGATCACAATACCTGATTTCACACTATATTACATAGCTATAGTAATCAAAACAATATCGTACTGGCATAAAAACAGGCAATTAGATCAGTGGAACAGAACAGAGAGCTCAGACAAAAACCCTCACGTATATGGTCAACTAATTTTTAACAAGGGTGCCAAGAACCCACAATGGAGAAAAGACAGTTTCTCAGTAAATGGTGCTGGGAAAACTGGATATCCACATATGAAGAATGAAACTAGACCCCTATCTCACAGTACTCACAAAAGCAGAGTTGAAATGGATGAAAGATTTAAATGTATGGCCTGAAACTGTAAAACTCCTAGCAGAAATCATAGGGGGAAAGATCCTTGATTTCTGTCGAGGATTATTGGTCTGGGCAATGGTTTCTTGAAGAAGTCACCAAAAGTACAGGTAACAAAAAGTAAAATAAATAAGTGGGACTACATTAAAATAAAGAGCTTCTCCACATCAAAGGAAACAATCAATAAATTTAAAAGGCTACCTACAGAATGGGAGAAAATATTTGCAAACCATATATCTGATAAGGGAAATATGTCCCAAATATATAAAGAAATCATACAACTCTATAGCAAATAAAGCAAATAATCCAATTTGAAAATGGCTGAAGGACCTAAATAGACATTTTTTTCCACAGAAGACATACAGATGACCAACAGGTACATGAAAAGATTCTCAACATAAAAAAAAATAGAAATCCTGCCATTTGCGACAACATGGAGGAACCTTGAGGGCATTATGGTGAGATAAGTCACACAGAGAAATTACAAGTGCTGTATGATATCACTTATATGTAGAATCTAAAAAAACCTGAACTTATAAAAACAGAGAGTAGAATGGTGAGTATCAGGGCCTGGAGTGCAGATTTTGGGAGATTTTAAGGGTACAAATTTGAACTAGTAGATAAATAAGTTCTGGAGATCTAATGGACAATATGGTGATTATAATCAACAATACTGTATTGTAAGGTTCAAAGTTGCTAAGACTAGATCTTAATTGTTCTCAACACAAAAAAGAAATGATAATTATGGAACGTAATAAAGGTATTAGCTAATGCTACTATAATAATCATACTGTAATATACAAATGTAACAAACCAATACATTGTGCATCTCAAATATATGCAATGTTATATGCAAATTATATCTCAATAAAATAAATACATAAAATAATAACTTTAAAATTCCACTTACAATGGCACCAAAAAGAATAAAATACTTAGGAATTAATTTAACCAAGAAGGTGAAAGACTTGTATACTGAAAACTACAAAACATTACTGAAAGAAATTAAAGACATGAACAAATGGAAAAACAGCCTGTGCTCATGGATTGGAAAATTTAATATTGTTAAGATATCAGTACTACCCAAAGTGATGTACAAATTTAATGAAATTCCAATCAAAATCCCAAAATGTTGTCTGCAGAAATAGAAAAATCCATGGTAAAATTCATTTGGAATCTCAAAGGACCCCAAATAGACAAAATGGTCTTGAAAAACAACAAAGTTGGCAAACTTGCATTTCTTGATTTCAAAACTTACTACAAAGATGCAGTAATCAAAACAGTGTAGCACTGGCATAAGTAAAGATATATAGACCAATGGAATAGAATAGAAAGCCCAGAAATAAATCCTTACATTTATAGTCAAATGATTATCCACAAGGGGGCAAAGACCGTTCAGTGGAAAAGAGGCAATCTCTTCAAGAAACAGTGCTGGGAAAATTGGATAGTCACATGTAAAACATTGAAATGAAACCATTATATAACACCATATGCAAAAATTAACTCAAAATGGAGCTCAAAGTCCTAAACATAAGAGCTAAAACTATAAAACTCTTAGATGACAGCATAGAGGTAAAGCTTCATAACATTGAATTTGAAATGATTTCTTGGATATGACACCAAAAATACAGACAACAAAAGGAAAAATAAATAAGCCAAACCTCACCATGATAAAAAAAAAAATGTGCCTTAAGATACACTATCGGGCTTCCCTGGTGGCGCAGTGGTTGAGAGTCTGCCTGCCAATGTGGGGGACATGGGTTCGAGCCCTGGTCTGGGAAGATCCCACGTACCACGGAGCAGCTGGGCCCGTGAGCCACAATTGCTGAGCCTGCGCGTCTGGAGCCTGTGCTCTGCAACAAGAGAGGCCGCGATGGTGAGAGGCCCGTGCACCGCAATGAAGAGTGGCCCCCGCTTGCCACAACTGGAGAGGGCCCTAGCACAGAAACGAAGACCCAACACAGCCATAAATAAATAAATAAACAAATACTTTAAAAAAAAAAAGATACACTATCAACAAGGCAAAATGAAAACCCACTGAATGAGAGAAAATATTTGCAAAGCACATACCTGATAAGGGAATAATATCCAGAATATATAAAGAACTCCTACAACTTAATAGTATAAACAACCTAATTTATAAAGGGGTAACTGACTTGAATAGACATTTCTCCAAAGAAGACACACTAATGACCTTTAAGCACATGAAAACATGGTAAATATCACCTATCATTAGGGAAATGCAAGTAAAAAACACAATATCACCTCACACCCATGAAAATGGCTTCATACCCATTAGGATGATTATTATTTAAAAAATCAGAAAACAATACATGTTGTCAGGATGTGGAGAAAGTGGAATTCTTTGCATTGCTGGTATGAATGTTAAATGGTGCACTCACTGTGGAAAACAGTATGACCGTTCCTCAAAAACATAAACATAGAATTATCTTATGATCCAGTAATTCGACTTCCAAATATATATATAAAAGAATTGAAAACAGGGGCAAAAATATATTTTTGTGCACTCACAGCAGCATTATTCACAATAGCCAAAAGATTAAAACAACCCAGGTGTCCATTGATAGATAATTGGATAAACAGCATGTGGTATACATATACAATGGAGTACTATAAAAGGAATGAAATTCTGACAACAGATGCTACAACAAGGATGAAACTTGAAAACATTACACTAAGTGAAATAAGTCAGAAACACAAGTACAAATATTGTATGATTCCTCTTATATGACGTACCCTGAACAGGCAAATTCATAGAGACATAAAGTAGAATAGTGGTTTCCAGGGTCTGTGAGGAGGGGAGAATGAAGAGCTATTTTTTAATGCATACAAAATTTCAGTTTGAGGTAATAAAAGTTCTAGAGATGGTTACTGGTGTGGTTGAGAATGTATTTAATGCCACTGAACAGTATACTTAAAAATATTAAAATGGTAATTTTTATATTATTTATATTTTACCACAATTTTTAAAAGAATGTATTAATGGAGACTTTATGACTGGCAGGTATGATGCCTCTACCGGTCAGAATCACTGATTAACCAAAAATCTCCATTCCTTGAATACTGGAAAGCAAAGCTCGTTGGAATAACATGACTAGTGCATCACAAAATATGGAGAACTCTATACCCTTAAATGATTACCAAGAAATTTTAGAACACTTTAAACAAACTCCTATGCTGGTCAGTCAATGAAGCTATGGCGTACTGGGCCAAATTACCTCTTAAGTACCACCAATAATTTGGTCTTAAAATATTGTAAAGCCAGTTAAGAATTTGATTCCCAACAACCGTTATGTCAAAGGTGGAAAATTCAAGTCCTGGCCCCTAATCCAGAGACCAGTATTGTGATAATTCTTATTCGTACCCAGTATTCCAGTGCTGGATATGTATGGAGAAAGAAAGACAGCAGGGCCTTCAGCTGTTGTGGTCAGGAAAGCTGCTCCGGGCCCCACATGGAAAACAGAAGCAGAAATTCGATTTCTGTGTGAATTGAACAAACTTTAGTGCTCCTCATATAAATTATTAAAACCTCAAGTAAAAATTAAATACCACAAAAGTAAGATTCATTAGAAAATTAAATCTGAATACAAATAGAATGCAGTGTTTAAAGACACTTCTGTTTCTTATCCAATTACTGGAATTTTGCAGGGAATTGACAGTTCTAGAAAGTCATCTATTCATTTATATATTCAACATATATTTATTGAGGCTTACCACGTGACAGGTACTGTGTTAGGAGTTGTGGTGCAATCTTGAAAAAGCTAGTAACAGCCATTCTCCCAAGAAAGCTCTAAATACAATGTAGACAACTAAAAATTACAATATAGTGTGCTAAGTGCCATGATAGAGGCAAACACAGGCTACCGTGAGAGCACAGAGAAGGATCATCTAACTCATAGTATTGTGTCCTCAAGGGAACCCTTAAAGAAACAGTATAGAGTCTTGAAGGATAAGAATAAGACAACTTGACAAGGAATGAGGGTAACATTACCAGCAGAGGGAGCAGCAAAATAAAAATCCTAGCATCTGACAGCATGATATACTAGGGAAATTACAAGGGGTTCATGCAAAAAGTAATAGGAGAAAGAAACAAGGGTCAAATCACAAAAGGCCTTTTATTCCAAATTAAAGGATTGGAATTTAATCTTGATGGGCAACTACTGTTGAATTCTAAGCAGGAGAATGACAAGACCAAATTTTCTATTTTAAAAGATTACCCTAGCAGGAGAATGAAGTATTGGGAAACAAGGCAGGAGTCAAGGAGATGATGATTAAAAGCCTCTGTAAGATTCTGGCTACAGATTTTTAATCAGTCAAAACTAAGCTATGACAGATAGAGTCAAAGTAGAGGAGAACTGAGAAAATTGAAGAGATATTTAGGAGGTAAAGGTGACAGGACTGGGTATTGGAGATGAGGGGAAAGAGGAAGGCTAAGATGATTCTTGAATTTCTAGTTTAAACAATGGAAGATGGAAACAAATATTGATACAAGAGAAAAGGAGTAGAGCAAGTTGGAGACTGAGCATGGGGTAAAAAGAATAATGAGTTCAATTTTGAACAGGCTAATTGGTCTGCTGAAATTTGGGGCATACAAATGGAGACAGATGTATGCTGGAGATACAGACTTGGGAGTAATCAACACATGGTTGGACATAGTGCTTTGGGATAAGCAGACATATTGACAGCTACCCTGTAGAGAAAAAGGCATTTTTATTTTGAAACATAAGCCAATCAGTACTTCCCTAGAACACAGCTATGTTGTAAAACTGAATATTATACATGGTGAGGGGGATCTAGATTAAATTATTGGGATAAAGGATGAGAATGGCCTTTCTAAGCATGACCTTAAAAGCAAAAACCACAAAAGAAAGAATTAGTGTATTTGTTTAAATAAAAATTTTATAGAATGGGCATCATCAGAAAACGACAAATGCTGGAGAGGGTGTGGAGGGTGTGGAGAAAAGGGAACCTTCTTGCACTGTTGGTGGGAATATAAATGTATACAGCCACTATGTATGTATAAATGTACGTATGTATGTATAAATTTATACAGCCACTATGGAGAACAGTATGGAGGCTCCTTAAAAAACTAAAACTAGAACTACCATACGACCCAGCAATCCCACTACTGGGCATATACCCAGAGAAAACCATAATTCAAAAAGACACATGCACCCCAATGTTCATTGCCGCACTATTTACAATAGCCAGGTCATGGAAGCAACCTAAATGCCCATCGAGAGATGAATGGATAAAGAAGATGTGGTACATATATACAGTGGAATATTAGCCATAAAAAGGAACGAAATTGGGTCATTGTAGAGACGTGGATGATCTAGAGACTGTCATACAGAGTGAAGGAAGTCAGAAAGAGAAAACCAAATATCGTATATTAATGCATATATGTACAACCTAGAAAAATGGTACAGATGAACCGGTTTGCAGGGCAGAAATAGAGACACACATGTAGAGAACAAACGGATGGACACCAAGGGGGGAAAGTGGTGTGGGGGGGTGGTGGTGGTGGGATGAATTGGGAGATTGGGATTGACATATATACACTAATGTGTATAAAATAGATAACTAATAAGAACTTGCTGTATAAAAAAATTAATTAAATAAAATTCAAAGAAAACTTAAAAATGTTTTAAACTTCTATAAATAAAAATGAATCAAAGTTACAAGAAAACAAACAGAAAAATATTTGAAAGAGACACAAGGCAAAGGGATAAAAACATTATATAAAGAGCTCTTAAAAATCAATGTTATCTGCAAACAGTGACAGCTTTACTTCTTTACCAATTTGTATTCATTTTATTTCTTTTTCTTCTCTGATTGCCATGGCTAAGACTTCCAAAACTATGTTGAATAAAAGTGGTGAAAGTGGACATCCTTGTCTTGAGGAAATAATCTTAGAGGAAATAATTAGAGGAAATAATAGAGGAAATTATTCAGATCTCAGAGGAAATAATTTCAGCTTCTCACCATTGAGTATGATGTTAGCTGTAGGTTTGCGTATACGGCCTTTATTATGTTGAGGTATGTTCCCTCTATGCCCACTTTCTGGAGAGTTTTTATCGTAAATCAGTGTTGAATTTTGTCAAAAGTTTTTTCTGCAACTATTGAGATGATCATATGGTTATTATTCTTCAGTTTGTTGATGTGGAGTATTACACTGATTGATTTGCAGATATTGAAAAATCCTTGCATCCCTGGGATAAATCCCACTTGATCATGGTGTATGATCCTTTTAATGCGTTGTTGGGTTTAGTTTGCTAGTATTTTGTTGAGGATTTTTGTGTCTATGTTCATCAGTGATATTGGCCTGTAATTTTCTTTTTTTGTGGTATCTTTGTCCGGTTTTGGTACCAGGGTGATAATGGCCTCATAGAATGAGTTTGAGAGTATTTTTTCCTCTGCAATTTTTTGAAATAGTTTCAGAAGGATAGGTTTTAACTCTTCTCTAAATATTTGATAGAATTCACCTGTGAAGCCATCTGGTCCTGAACTTTTGTTTGTTGGGAATTTATTTTAATCACAGTTTCAAGTTCAGTACTTGTGATTGGTCTGTTTGTATTTTCTATTTCTTTCTGGTTTGGTGTTGGGAGATTGCACCTTTCTAAGAATTTGTCCATTTCTTCCAGGTTGTCCATTTTATTAGCATATAGTTGCTTGTAGTAGTCTCTTATGATCATTTGTATTTCTGTGGTGTCCACTGTAACTTCTTCATTTTCATTTCTAATTTTATTGATTTGAGCCCTCTCCCTTTTTTTCTTGATGACTCTGGAATGCTGGAGAAGGTGTGGAGAAAAGGGAGCCCTCCTACACTGTTGGTGGGAATGTAAATTGATACAGTCACTATGGAGAACAGTATGGAGGTTCCATTAAAAAACTAAATATAGACCTACCATATGATCCAGCAATCCCACTACTGGGCATATACCCAGAGAAAAGCATGGTTCCAAAGGATACATGCACCCCAGTGTTCATTGCAGCACTATTTACAATAGCCAGGACATGGAAGCAACCTAAATGTCCATCAACAGAAGAATGGATAAAGAAGATGTAGTACATATATAAATGGAATATTACTCAGCCATAAAAAAGAACAAAATAGGCTTCCCTGGTGGTGCAGTGGTTGAGAATCCGCCTGCCAATGCAGGGGACACAGGTTCGAGCCCTGGTCTGGGAAGATCCCACATGCCGCGGAGCAACTGGGCCCGTGAGCCACAATTACTGAGCCTGCGCGTCTGGAGCCTCTGCTCTGCAACAAGAGAGGCCGCAGTAGTGAGAGGCCCGCGCACTGCGATGAAGAGTGGCCTCCGCTTGCCACAACTAGAGAAAACCCTCGCACAGAAACGAAGACCCAACACAACCAAAAATAAATAAATAAATAAATTTTTAAAAATAAAAAATAAAAAAAATTTTAAAAAAAGAACAAAATAATGCCATTTGCAGCAACATGGATGGACCTGGACATTTTCATACTAAGTGAAGTAAGTCAGACAGAGAAAGACTAATATCATATTATATAGCTTATATGTGGAATCTTAAAAATGTTACAAATGAACTTATTTACAAAACAGAAAGAGCCTCACAGACTTAAAGAATGAACTTGTGGTTACCGGGGGGAATGATGGGGGGGGGATAGATTGGGCGTTTGGGATTGACATGTACACACTCTTATATTTAAAACAGATAACCAACAAGGACCACTGTATAGCAGAGGGAACTCTGCTCAATATTCTGTAGTAACCTAAATGGGAAAAGAATTTGAAAAAGAGCAGATACATATATGTATAACTGAACCACTTTGCTGTACACCTGAAACTAACACAACATTATAAATCAACTATGCTCCAATATAAGATAAAAAAATTTTTAAAAGAAATCAATAAGTAAAATGGGAGGATCCAATTTTAAAATTTAGAAAAAGACACAAACTATAACATCCAGTGTTGGGATGATGGTGAAGAAAGAGTCATTCTCAGATGTTGTTGTCAGGCGTATAAACTAATTTCTCTAAAAGACAATTTGAAATTATATACTTAAGAACAACAACAAAAAGGTAACCATTGCCATAATGTCTCCTTCTAGCTAATTCTTAGAAAACAGTTAGACATGTGAGCAAAGATCTATGTATAAAGATATTCACTGCAACATTATATTTTTAATATTAAAAAATTAGAAACAACCTCATGTCCAAAAAATGATAGTTAAATAGATCATGGTACATCAATACAATGGAACTCAGAAATTTTGTATATTTCCTCATGTAGAAACTTTCATTTGAACTTTAATTGTGACATGATAGAAAATATATATTGGTCTCTGCCCCCCAGTTCCTGGCACAGAGCTTCTAAAACCCTTGTAAATTCCTAAGTGACACAAGCACTAGGAACATCTTTTGTTCTAATGAGGCAACTCTGAGTGGGATCCTGGATAGCTCCTGGAGGGGGGCTTGTCACCAGATTCATGATTAAAATCTTGGAATTATCATCCTTGCCCCACTCTTCTCCAGAGAGGAGAGAGGGGCTGAAAAAGGAGTTAATAATTGCTAATGCCTACGTGAGGAAACCTCTATAAAATCCCAATAGTACAGAGTTCAGAGAACTTCCAGGTTGGTAAACACATCCACACCAGGAAGATGACACATCCCAATTTCATGGGGAGAGAAGGCCCTGCACTCAGTATCCTACCAGACCTCGTCCTGTGTATTTCTTCATCTGGTTGTTCATCTGTATCCTTTGTCACATCCTTTAAGAAACTGATAAATATAAGTAAGTGTTTCCCTGAGTTCTGTGAGCTGCAATAGCAAATTAATAAACCCAAGGAAGGGACCACTGGAACCTCCAATCTATAGCCGGTTGGTCAGAAGCATAGGTGATAACCTGGGCTTGCAACTGGTGTCTGAATTCTGTGTTTGGGCGAGGAGGCAGTCTTGTGGGACTGAGCCCTTAACTTATGGGATCTGACTCTATCTCTGGGTAGATAGTGTCAGAACTGAGTTAAATTGTAGAACACCCAGCTGGTGTCACAGAGAACTGCTTGTTGTGGGAGGAAAACCTCAACACATTTGGTGACCAGAAGCATCAAAAGTGAAGTGTTCTGGGCTTCCCTGGTGGCGCAGTGGTTGAGAATCTGTCTGCCAATGCAGGGGACACGGGTTCGAGCCCTGGTCTGGGAAGATCCCACATGCCGCGGAGCAACTGGGCCCGTGAGCCACAATTACTGAGCCTGCGTGTCTGGAGCCTGTGCTCTGCAACAAGAGAGGTCGCGATAGTGAGAGGCCCGCGCACTGCAATGAAGAGTAGCCCACGCTTGCCGCAGCTGGAGAAAGCCCTCGCACAGAAACGAAGACCCAACACAGCCATAAATAAATAAATAAATAAATAAAATTTTAAAAACTGATCTATAGATTCAATGTAATCCCAACCAAACTCCCAGCAAAATTTCCTATCCAAATTGAAGAGCTTAAAAAAAAAAAAGTGAAGTGTTTTATGTGAACATTAATGAGACACACAGGAAAGAAAGACATAGTAGGGAAGAACAGGGTTTTTTCCTACGTAGGAAGAAAACAGCTGAGTTTTTTAAAAACGTACTCAGATTTTCATTTATCTTAGGAAGATACTTAGAGTATAGTTGCTGGATCATATGAAAGTATATTGTCCAGTGATATTTGTAAAGGCCTTTTCAGGGTTAACTTTTTGTTACTTATTAATTATATTTGACAAATATGTTTGGAATACCTACCCTATGCAAGGCTTTGGGTTAAACTACATTTTTGTAGAACATAAAAAAATATTAATTTCTGTTCTCTGGGGACTTTATGTTTAATTAGGAAGATGGGCTATCATATATAAAACTGTTCAAAATTGCAGGTGAGTAGTGTAAATCAGAACTACTAGCAGGTAAGAGAAGCCTGAGAACAGTGTAAATAGGATAGTTAGGAAAGGTATGTAGAAGAGACAGGACTGAGACCTTCATTTTAAAGTGGTAAAGTCTGGTTTAGTGGAGATAAAGTGCGTGTGTGTTGAGGGGGAGCATTCCCAACTGGAGAACAGGATGGAAAAAGGCTTAGTGTCCGAAATGATTATGGCAATGTTAGGGGAAAAGTAAAAAGAACAGAGAATGGCTCAATCTGGATAAGAGGTTACATTGGACCAGAGCAACCCACACAGCCATACCAGCTGTGCACTAAACATCTCTGGAGGCCATCATTCACATAGATTCATGTGCAAATCCAGCCCTAGCTGAACTTCTTAGAGGTGGAGGTGAAGGAAGGCAGTTGGGGTGTCTCTGAACTTTCCTCTGTCCCTTTACCTAGAGTAGGCCTACCTGTTTTATCTTACACACTTTGTTTGGCAACAGCGTTCATTTGAACATAAGTTTTCTTTTGTTGTTGTTGTTTGCTTTGTACAAAGAAAAGTGGTTTGAAGAGGGCAATATTTAAGAAATAGTAATGAGAGAATAAGTAGTTTGAATAAGTAGAATGGGGCTACAACATAGAGTACATTTATTCCAAGCCTGGTAGTTTGTAATGAATCTTGAAGTGCAATATGGGGTCACAGGAGAACATGGCTGAGGGCCTTGTTCTTGCTATGGAAATAAGAGAAGACTGAACAAAGGAGAAAGTATTTGTTCTGCTTCCTAGGTTTCAGAACCTCACAAAGGACAAGTAATTAATGGCAGCTGGTAAGACAAGAAGCAAGCAGATAAAATTTCTAGGGTCTTAGGGCAGAAATAAATGGGTGCCAGAGAAAATGGCCAGTAAATAAGAACAGAATCCATGTGATTAACCAATAGTAAGCCATGCATTTTCCCTGATAGGGTTGGAAGGATAAAAAGATTAGAGTGGAACATAACACATGAGCAAAAAGGAGGCATTATTAATGTCCAGGAAAGAGCATGGAAAAAAGAAAGAAAGAAAGAAAGAAAAGAAACGAAAAAGTCTTTAAAGAAGAGGAAAGTATGGCTGTAAAAAAAATACCAAAGTTCTGCTTCCTTGCCTCACTGGCATGGGTATGATAGAAATCATTTCTACCAAGGCAATGGTCTGGCCATGATAAAAAGTGAAAATATATGTAATAATCCAAGTAATAACTGTAGTTATAACCTGTGGGAGTATTGTGTAGCAGATGAGCATAGATAGCCACAACTCAGCCCCTGGGAAACATGCAAGCACAGAAGCCAAAGATTGTGCTACTAGAGAAATTCAGAGGTTCATGTGGGAATATCTAGGCACTACCTGCTAGGTGGGAGGGTTCCCCAGTAATAGATCTGGGTCCAGGCTGTCAGTGACCTTATGTGTGTAGCAGGGAATGAAGAAAGAACATGAAGTCTATTATCAGCAAAGTCACAAAGACTGTAACATAACCAACTTAAAATGTTATTGGTGCCAAGATAGAGCACTCAAAATGCAAGAGTCTGGGCAGTGCTACTGAGGATATTTCTCATGTTTCTAAGGGTATGATAAATCACTAGGAGGCAACCAAAGGCATTCTTGTGAAAGCAACTCTGGCAATAGGGTTAAAAGTATTGGATTTAATATGTTCCTACTTAACATGTGCTTTCTAGCTAAACTCATAACCCACTAGGTTTTCTGGACAATTTAAAACAAGCCATCAAGAATATAAATCTCCAGTTTCGATCACCCACATGGTAGCTGCAAGTATCTCTTAGGGAAAAAAATATGTTACTAGATTTACACAGAAATATTCCCAGTACACAATGCCAAAAATAGTACCCAGGAGGGAAATAACTACTATTTTAATGTCCATGAAAATAAACTAACCAATAAGTTAACATTATGAAAGAGGGAGACTAAGGAAACAAAACTCTGGATACCCCATTTTGGCATCTAATCCCAGATGTCTAATACACTAATACTCCTTCCCTCCCCCATGATGCCACACTCTTCTCCACAACTCCACCAAAATATCGAATGAGCCTATCTGTATGCCTTACTATTGCATTAGTAGAACCTAATGAATCGGCATGTTTTTCCCCCCCAGATAATATATTTCTATTTTAATGGGGACTGTCTGAATACATTGGTAAACAGTGCTTCCACAATACAAACCAGCTGCAAGAATTGTTGACTAACAAATACTTACTAAACATTCACTCAGTTTTGGAAATGCGAATTCAGTAATAAACAAGAAAGGCAGACTCTCCACCCTGAAAAAGCTTATATAACAGTGATGTAGTGAGTATATAAGGGAACAAAGTAAGGTAACTCAGAATTGTGGGGACAAGGACAGGAAAAACATGCTTTCTGATATCAAAAGAAATAAAAAACCAATGAAATAAGGAAAGGCATAAATAAATACAAAAACATGCAATAGAAGAAACTAATTATCTGTATAAATGACACACCCTGAGAGATTAGTTGTTAGATACTAATAATGCTCTTAAAATACAGTCAAGAAAGCTAGATAGAGTATTTCTCCAAAAGTCTTTCAACTAATATGCATTAAAATATGTCTGAGATATACATGAGCAAGATGAAAGAATAAGAAGCCCAAGACTCTTTTCTACCACAGAGACACCAATTCAACAATATATGGATGAAGAGACCTTCAAGATGGGGGAGGAGTAAGACGTAGAGATCACCTTCCTCCCTGCAGTACATCAGAAATACATCTACATGTGGAACAACTCCTACAGAACACCTACTGAACACTGGCAGAAGACCTCAGACTTCCCAAAAGGCAAGAAACTCCCCAAGTACCTGGGTAGGGCAAAAGAAAAAGGAAAAACACAGACAATAGAATAAGGACGAGATCTGCACCTCTGGGAGGGAGCAGTGAAGGAGGAAATGTTTCCACACTAGGAAGCCCCTTCGCGGGTGGAGACTGTGGGTGGCAGTTGCGGGGTGGGGGAGTTTTGGAGCCACGAAGGAGAGCACAGAAACAGGGGTGCAGAGGGCAAAGTGGAGAGATTCCCGCACAGAGGATCAGTGGTGACCAGTACTCACCAGCCTGAGAGGATTGTCTGCCCATCCCCTGGGACAGGTGGGGGCTGGGAGCTGAGGTTCTGGCTTCGGAGGTCAGATCCCAGGGAGAAGACTGGGGCTGGCTGCGTGAATACAGCCTGAAGGGGGCTAGTGCACCACAGCTACCTGGGAGGGAGTCCAGGCAAAACTCTGGAACTGACTAAGTGGCAACAGACCATTGTTTCAGGGTGCGCAAGGAGAGGGGATTCAGAGCACCACCTAAAGGAGCTCCACAAATGGGCGCCAGCCATGGCTATCAACGTGGACCCCAGAGAGGGGCAGGAAATGCTAAGGCTGCTGCTGCAGCCACCAAGAAGCCTGTGTGCAAGCACAGGTCACTATCCACACCTCCCCTCCGGGGAGTCTGTGCAGTCAGCCACTGCCAGGGTCCCTTGATCCAGGGACAACTTCCCCGGGAGAACACACAGTGTGCCTCAGACTGTTGCAACATCACAGCGGCCTCTGCTGCCACAGGCTCACCCCGCATTCCGTACCCTGCCCACCCCCCAGCCTGAGTGAGCCAGAGACCGCTAATCAGCTGCTCATTTAACCCTGTCCTGTCTGGGCGGGAAAAGATGCCTTCAGGCGACCTACACGCAAAGGCAGGGCCAATCCAAAGATGAACCCCAGGAACTGTGTGAACAAAGAAGAGGAAGGGAAATTTCTCCCAGCAGCCTCAGGAGCAGCAGATTAAATCTCTACAATCAACGTGATGTACCCTGCATCTGTCGAATACCTGAATAGAAAACGAATCATACCAGATTTGAGGTGGTGGTCTGTGGGAGCAACCGTAGACTTGGGGTTTGCTGTATGTGACTGACTGGTTTCTGGTTTTATGTCTATCTTACTTTACTATTTAGAGTTTATTATCCTCGGTAGATTTGTTTATTGATTTGGTTGCTCTGTTACGTTTTCTTTTTATATATATAGATTTTTTTTTCCTTCTTCTCTTTTTGTGTGTATGTGTATGCTTCTTTGTGTGATTTTGTCTATATAGCTTTGTTTTACCATTTGTCCTACGCTTAAGTAGGTCTGTGTTTTTTGTTTCTTTTTAATAGAGCTTTTAGCGCTTGTTATCATAAGTGGATTTGTTTTTTGGTTTGGTTGCTCTCTTCTTTCTTTCTTTCTTTTTTATTACTTTTTATCTTTTTTATTTTTAATAATGTATTTTATTTTTTATTTTAATAACTTTTATTTTATTTATTTATTTTTTCTTTTTTTTCTCAGTTTTCTTCTGAACCATGTGGCTGACAGGGTCATGGTGCTCTGGCCAGGTGTCAGGTCTGTGCCTCTGAGGTGGGAGGGCTGAGATCAGGACATTGGTGCACCAGAGACCTCCCAGCTCCACTTAATATCAAACAGCAAAAGCTCTCCCAGAGATCTCCATCTCAACACTAAGACGTAGCTCCACTCAACGACCAGCAAGTTAGACTGCTGGACACCCTATGTCAAACAACTAGCAAAACAGGAAGAGAACAATACCCATTGGCAGAGAGGCTGCCTAAAATCATAATAAGGTCACAGACACTCCAAAACACACCACCAGACGTGGTATTGCCCACCAGAAAGACAAGATCCAGCCTCATCCACCTGAACACAAGCACAAGTTCCCTCCACTAGGAAGCCTACACAACCCACTGAATCAACCTTAGTCACTGGAGGCAGACACAAAAATCAAAGGGAAATATGAAGCGGCAGCCTGTGAAAAGGAGACCACAGACAGAGTAAGTTAAGCAAAATGAGAAGACAGAGAAAAACACAGCAGATGAAGGAGCAAGGTAAACACCCAACAGAACAAACAAATGAAGAGGAAATAGGCACTCTACCTGAAAAGGATTCAGAGTAATGATAGTAAAGGTGATCCATAATCTTGGAAATAGAATGTAGAAAATAGCAGAAGCAACTAACAAGGACCTAGAAGAAGTAAAGAGCAAACAAACAATGATGAACAACACAATAAATGGAATTAAAAATTCTCTAGAAGGAATCAATAGCAGAATCACTGAGGCAGAAGAATGGCTAAGTGACCTGGAAGATAAAATCATGGAAATAATGACTACAGAGCAGAATAAAGAAAAAAGAAAGAAAATAATTGAGGACAGTCTTAGAGACATCTGGGACAACACTAAATGCACCAACATTCGAATTATATGGGTCCCAGAAGAAGAAGAGAAAAAGAAAGGAACTGAGAAAATATTTGAAGAGATTATAGTTGAAAACTTCCCTAATATGGGAAAGGAAATAGTCACTCGAGTCTAGGAAGTGCAGAGAGTCCCATACAAGATAAATTCAAGGAGAAACACACCAAGACACATATTAATCAAACTATGAAAAATTAAATACAAAGAAAAAATATTAAAAGCAACAAGGGTGGGGCTTCCCTGGTGGTGCAGTGGTTAAGAGTCCACCTGCCAATGCAGGGGACACGGGTTCGAGCCCTGGGCTGGGAGGATCCCACATGCCGCAGAGCAACTAGGCCCATGTGCCACACCTACTGAGCCCGTGCTCTGGAGCCTGCGAGCCACAATTGCTGAGCCCATGTGCCACAATTACTGAAGCCTGCACACCTAAAGCCCGTGCTCTGCAACAAGAGAAGCCACCGCAATGAGAAGCCTGCACACCGTGACGAAGAGTAGCCCTGGCTCTCTGCAACTAGAGAAAGCCTGCGCACAGCAACAAAGACCCAGTGCAGCCAAAAATAAATAAATAAAATAAATAAATAAATAAAAAGAAAACATTTAAAAAAAAAGCAACAAGGGTAAAACAACAAATTACATACAAGGTAATCCCCATAAGGTTAACAGCTGACCTTTCAGCAGAAACTCTGCAAGCCAGAAGGGCGTGGCAAGACATCGTTAAAGTGATGAAAGGGAAAAACCTAAAACCAAGATTACTCTGCCCAGCAAGGATCTCATTCAGATTCGACGGAGAAATTAAAATCTTTAGAGACAAGCAAAAGCTAAGAGAATACAGCACCACCAAACCAGCTTAACAACAAATGCTAGAAGAACTTCTCTAGGCAGAAAACACAAGAGAAAGAAAAGACATACAATAACAAACCCCAAACAATTAAGAAAATGGTACTAGGAACATACATATCGAAAATTACCTTAAACATAAATGTATTAAATGCTCCCACAAAAGACGTAGACTGGCTGAATGGATACAAAAACAAGACCCATATATATGCTGTCTACAAGAGACCCACTTCAGATCTAGGGACACATACAGACTGAAAGTGAGGGGATGGAAAAAGCTATTCCATGCAAATGAAAATCAAAAGAAACCTGGAGTAGCAATTCTCATATAAGAGACAATAGACTTTAAAATAAAGACTATTACAAGACACAAAGAAGGACACTACATAATGATCAAGGCATCAAACCAAGAAGAAGATATAACTATTGTAAATATTTATGCACCCAACATAGGAGCACCTCAATACATAAGGCAAATACTAACAGCCATAAAAGGGGAAGTCAACAGTAACACAATCATAGTAGGGGATTTTAACAGCCCACTTTCACCAATGGACAGATCATCCAAAATGAAAATAAATAAGGAAGCACAAGTTTTAAATTATACATTAAACAACATGGACTTAATTTATATTTATAGGATATTCCATCTAAAAACAACAGAATGCATGTCTTCTTAAGTGCTCATGGAACATTCTCCAGGATAGACCATATCTTGGGTCACAAATCAAGCCTTGGTAAATTTAAGAAAATTGAAATCATATCAAGTATCTTTTCCAACCACAATGCTATGAGACTAGATATCAATTACAGGAAAAAATCTGCAAAAAATACAAACATATGGAGGCTAAACAATACATTATTAAATAATAAATACTAAACTACAATGAGATATCATCTCACACCGCTCAGAATGGACATCATCAAAAAATCTACAAGCAATAAATGCTGGAGAGGGTATGGAGAAAAGGGAACCCTCTTGCACTGTTGGTGGGAATGTAAATTGATACAGCCACTATGGAGAACAGTATGGAGGTTCCTTAAAAAAACTAAAAATAGAACTACCATACGACCAGCAATCCCACTACTGGGCATATACCCTGAGAAAACCATAATTCAAAAAGAGTCATGTACCACAATGTTCATTGCAGCTCTATTTACAATAGGCAGGACATGGAAGCAACCTATGTGTCCATCAACAGATGAATGGATAAAGAAGATGTGGCACATATATACCATGGACTATTACTCAGCCATAAAAAGAAACAAAATGGAGTTATTTGTAGTGAGGTGGATGGACCTAGAGTCTGTCATACAGAGTGAAGTAAGTCAGAAAGAGAAAAACAAATAACGTATGCTAACACATATATATGGAATCTAAGAAAAAAAATAAAAATAAAAAGGTCATGAAGAACCTAGGGGTAAGACGGGAATAAAGACACAGACCTACTAGAGAATGGACTTGAGGATATGGGGAGGGGGAAGGGTAAGCTGGGACAAAGTGAGAGAGTGGCATGGACATATATACACTACCAAATGTAAAATAGATAGCTAGTGGGAAGCAGCTACATAGCACAGGGAGATCAGCTCGGTGCTTTGTGACCACCTAGAGAGGTGGGATTGGGAGTGTGGGAGGGAGTTGCAAGAGGGAGGGATATGGGTATATATGTATACGTATAGCTGATTCACTTTTTTACAAAGCAGAAACTAGCACACCATTGTAAACCAATTATACTCCAAAAGAGATGTTTAACAAAAAGACAATATATGGATGAATTATTTTGTGAGAAATGCATAAACCAGTTAAGAGGCTCCTGCACTACAGGCAAACCGAAAAACAGCTGAATTGAACCTGTTAGGAAAATCCATGGCACCCTCTCACCATAGTCCCTCTCCCAGGACACTGTTACATGAACATGGGAAACTCCCAGCCTCCAGCTTCTTCTTGGGGAAAAAAAAGAGAAGACTGTACCACAATGCTGTGACTTTTTTAGGGCCTTCCTGAAGGACTGGCTCTGTCTTGCATTTCTCAAGGTGCTGACCAAACCCAGAATATGCTAGATGCCTACGGGGCTCTGGGAACAAAAAAGAGCTAGGCAGCATGCTTCTTTTTCAGAGGAACCATAGTGCAGCAGACAGAGTTGGATACACCCAGCAGCCTCTCCCTCAGTGGAGAAAGACAAGAGTGGAGTGTGTATCCAATGTTCCAGCTGTTCAGGTGGCTGCCTAAGAGACTAGATTTTCTCTCACCTGTCTCACAGCAAGGTCGTGAACTGGCATAATCTAGATGCCAGGGGGCTTTGAGAACAAAAAAGAGCTGGTGCTTGAAGGAGCCCACAGTACAAAAAATCAATCAGAGGAGAGATCAAGATGGCAGAGGAGTAGGAAGCAGAGTTCACCTTCTTCCAACAGAAACATTGAAAATACATCTACAAGTGGAATGATTCACACAGAACAGCTACTGAGCTCCGACAGAAGACCTCAGATGTCATTAAAGACAAGAAAATCTCCACGTAACCAGGTAGGACAAAAAGAAACAGACAAAGAAGGAATCAGGATGGGGCCTGTGCCCCAGGGAGGGAGCTGTGAAGGAGGAAAGGTTCCCTTACCTTGGGAAGTCTTCTCACCAGCAGGGAGATCAGCCTGGATGAGGGGGAGCTTCGGAGCCTAAGAGGAGAGAGCAGCAACCAATTTTGGAAGGCAAGATGGAGAGTAACCTGCACAGAGGGTTGGTACTGTCACCCTATGCTCTGCAAACTGAGGCACTCCTCTGTCAGTGCAAGTGAGGGTCAGGTGCTGAAGCTCAGGCTCCAGAGGTCAGTCCCAGGGAGAGGACCAGGGTTAGGTGTGGAAACAGCCTGAAGAGGCTGGGCAGTGGTAACTGAGGGTGTACTAGGAAGAAGCCTGGTCCCACCAGAGAGGCAAGGCACTATTATTGGGAGGCACATGAGGAGAGGGGTGGGACTAGCATAAGAGCTTCTTTCCCTGTGAGTGCTCCCAGGCAACAGGACACTGCCTACAGGAGCTCCAGGAGCGGGTGCAAGTTGCCACCGCCATCTTTGACTCCAGGGGCAGGCACTGGCCGCCTCTTCCAGACACACAGGCAGATGCCAGGCCCTACCCCCATTGTCCCTGGAGGGTGTGTATAGCTTCTACCACTAGGAATTCCACCAGGGGGCCACAGGACCAGCCCCCACTGTCCCAGGGGAGTGAAGATTGCTTCTGTGACTAGGAAATCCATCAGTGGATGCTGGGAACCTGCCCTGGTGTTTTGGGAGGACAAGGATAGCTCCCCCCAATAGGAATTATGCTCAGAGGAGGGGCTGAAACCCCAGGTGAGCCACAGAGGTCATGTGACTAAGGAAGAAGAGCTGAAATCTCTCCTTGCAGATGCACAAACTGCAGAGTTACACCTCCACTGATGGCTTCTTAAATTCAGCACCAGCAAAATATCTGAAAGGACAACAGCTGCTCCTGCAGCTGGGACGGATATGGCTTTAATAGTGGTGGGCTTTGTGGGCATGTACATGCGGGGGTTGAGCCAGGCTAGGGTCTGAGCCACATTCACAGCTCCCACAGTGGGTCCAGGTACATGACTACTGCAGTCTTGGGATCTGACCTCAGTGGATCTGTGCCAGTGGCTGGTAAAAACAATGCCTGAGAAACCCCAGGGTCAATTGCTGGCATACCCACAGTTAAGGTGAGTATGAGAGCAGTGCCAAGAACAGTGTATATTGTGAGTCCACACAACAGGCAAAAGGGAACACAACAGAGCTCATTCACAGGTGAACAGCTCCAGAGGAGGAATACTCAGTGGCTTCTCTCCCAGTGGGACTGCCCCTACCCTGCCTACCTCACACTGCAGATCAGAAACACAGCTAAGAAACAGATCTGGGAGCCTCTACTCCAACAGCTAGGGAGCAGACCCTTCCACTGACAGGGCAGTGATAACCACAGAGCAAAGGGGAGGCCCTCCTCAATATCCAGGGCAGGCTCTGTTTACCACAACACCAGCAAAACCCCTATCAATGGGATAACAGCCAGCATGTATGAGGAAAGAGGCAGCAGTCATCCATACTAAAAACAGCCCTCATACCAAAAAACAAAGAAACAAAAAATACCTAAACCTACACAGGAACATTCCCACATAAAAATAGCTCTCCAAGACAGTCTGAGGGTCTGGCATCAGGAAGAAGACCCACCCAGAGCATTTAGCCTTGAAGGCCAGAGGGGTTTGAGTGCAGGAGCGCCACAGGACTGGGGGAAACAGATATTCCATTCTTGGAGGGTGCACACAAGGTCTTACGTGCACTGGGACCCAGCACAAAGCAGTTCCTCCATAGGAACTTGGGCTATACCTACTTAGAGGTCTTGGAGGGTCTCCTGGGAAAGTAGGGGTTGGCTATAGCTCACTGTGGGGGCAAGGAGACTGGTAGCAGAGACCTCAGGATACAGTAGTCAGTATGAGCTCTCCTGGAAGTCCCCACATTGGCACAAAGACCTAGCCCCATCCAACAGCCTGCAGGCTCCATTGCTGGAACGCCTCAGGCCAAACAACCAGCAAGACAGGAACATAGCCCCCCCCCATCAACACACAGGCTGTCTAAAGTCATACTAAGTTCACAGCCACCCCAAAACACACTCCCTGACACGACCCAGCCCACCAGAAGGATGAGACCCAGCTCTACCCACCAGAGGGCAGGCACCAGAAGCAAGAGGAACTAAAATCCAGCAGCCTGCAAAAAGGAAACCTCAAACACAGTAAGTTACACAGAATAAGACAGAAAAATATGTTACAGATGAAAGAGCAAGATAAAAACCTACAAGAACTACTAAATGAAGAGGAGACAGACAATCTACCTAAAAAAAATTCAAGGTAATGATAATAAAGATGATCCAAGATCTCTGAAAAAGAATGGAGGCATGTATCAAGAGGATACAAAAAATGTTTAACAAGGACTTAGGAGAACTAAAGAACAAACAGAGATGAACAATACAATAACTGAAATGAAAAATACACTAGAAGGAATCAATAGCAGTATAACTGAGGCAGAAAAAATGGATAAGTGAGCTGGGAGATAAAATGGTGGAAATAACTGTCATGGAGCAGAATAAAGAAAAAAGAATGAAAAGAAATGAGGACAGTCCCAGAGACTTCTGGGACAACATTAAATGCACCAATATTCGAATTATAAGGATTTCAGAAGAAGAAGAAACAGAGAAAGTGCCTGAGAAAATATTTGAAGAGATTATAGTGGAAAACTATAAGGTGCTGATGAAAGAAATGAAAGATGACACAAACAGAAGAAGAGATATACCACCTTCTTGGATTGGAAGAATCAATATTGTCAAAATGACTATACTACCCAAAGCAATCTACAGATTTGGTGCAATCCCTATCAAATTATCAATGGCATTTTTCACAGAACTAGAACAAAAAATTTTACAATTTGTATGGAAACAAAAAAGACCCTGAATAGCAAAAGCAATCTTGAGAAAGAAAAATGGAACTGGAGGAATCAGAGTCCCTGACTTCAGACTATATTACAAAGCTACAGTAATCAAGACAGTATGGTACCAGCACAAAAACAGAAATATAAATCAATGCAACAGGATTGAAAGTCCAGAGATAAGCCCACGCACCTATAGTGACCTAATCTATGACAAAGGAGGCAAGAATATACAATGGAGAAAAGACAGTGTCTTCTGTAAGTGGTGATGGGAGAACTGGACAGCTACATGTAAAAGAATGAAATTAGAACACTCCCTAACACCATACGTGGAAATAAACTCAAAATGGATTAAAGACCTAGATGTAAGGCCAGACACTATAAAACTCTTAAAGGAAAACATAGGCAGAACAACTTTTGACATAAATCACAGCAAGATATTTTTTGATCCACTTCCTAGGGTAATAAGAATAAAAACAAAAATAAACAAATGTGATCTAATTAAACTTAAAGGCTTTTGCACAGCAAAGGAAACCATAAACAAAACAAAAAGACAACCCTCAGAATGAGAGAAAATATTTGCCAAGGAACGAACAATGGATTAATCTTCAAAATATACAAACAGCTCATGCAGCTCAATTAAAAAAAAAAACCCAAACAAAAAATGGGCAGAAGATCTAAAACATTTCTCCAAAGAAGACATACAGATGGCCAAGAAGCATGTGAAAAGATCCTCAACATCACTAATTAGGGAAATGCAAATCAAAATTACAATGAGGTATCACCTCACACCAGTCAGAATGGTCATCATCAAAAAACCTACAAACAATAAATCCTGGAGACAGTGTGGGGAAAAGGGAACCCTTTTACACTGTTGGTGGGAATGTAAATTGGTACAGCCACTATGCAGAACAGTATGGAGGTTCCTTAAAAAATGAAGAATAGAACTGCCATATGACACATCAAACCCACTCCTAGGCATATACCCAGAGAAAACCATAATTTGAAAACGGACATGCACTCCAATGTTCATTGCAGCACTATTTACAATAGCCAGGTCATGGAAGCAATATAAATGTCCATCAATAAAGGAATGGATAAAGATGTTGTACATATATACAATGGAATATTACTCAGCCATAAAAAAGAATGAAATAATGCCATTTTCAGCAACATGGATGGAAGGAGAGGTTGTCATACTGAGTGAAATAACTGAGACAGAGAAGGAGGAGTCTTGCTCATCTTTGCATTAGGTAATAGGCATACAAACCTCAGTCCCAGCTGTGGATCCTGAAGTGATCTATGAACTTGTCCTAGCGCCTCTCAGCCATGATCTGGGAACCCATGAGAACAATGACTTAGGCAATCACCCAGAGACAAGAGAGCCTTTTTGGAAGTCCAGGTATCAAGCTGACAACTTCCAGCACATTGCTGGAACAAAAAAATTCAAGTTTGGAAGCATTGGAGAGAGTAAGAGGACAGTATGACTTAACCCACATTATCCTTCCCCAAGGCAGCACAGCACAGAGCCAAGAGAGCCATTCTCTGTTCATGATTTCTCCTGCAGGGGAAAGTGACAGCGTGTGGGTGAGCACCCAGCTTCCCAGCTGTGCAGGACACTACCAAAGAAGTCCATTTTTATCTTGTCCCATCCAGAATACTGATTTGTGAGCTGCATGACTGGGGAGTAGGGAGCAGTTGGGAGAGTGGTGGACAGGACTATTAGAAGGATATTAAAAGGATATGGCTCCTATTAATCACATCATGGACTTCATCAAGAAGCCCATCTATGAACCCCTGGGGATGCCTCATTTGTGGTCCTCCAACAGGTCCAAGGGCACCCCCAGCACTCCATGCACCTCACCCACATACACCCCATTCCCATGGCTGCCCCTTGTGCACGCTTCTGATGGTGGCAAGAGAAAACTTTGCCACCCGGCTAGTGAGCATAGAGAGAAAGCCAGCCCAAATCGGAAGGCCAGGGAGAGACCACAAACTTGATCTTTAGCACCATCATTGAAAAAGTGAAAGTGAGGCTGTCAGCACCCAGCCAGGTGTGTTGCAGGATTCAGAGAAGGCATACAAACTTAAGAATTCTGCCACAAAAGGGAGCAAGAAGTGTGGAACAGGCATATCCATAGAAGGCCTGAGAAAGTGTTAGAATCCCTAGCAGGGCTGACTGAAAAGTATTTCTCTCCCAAAGTCAGTCAGTAAAAATTGGAGGAGGTGACTTCTACTTCAAGTGTGAGGACAACAATACAAGACTTCAAAAAACATGAAAAATTAAGGAAACATGACACCACCAAAGAATCACAATAATTTTCTTGTACCCGACCCAAAAAACATGTAGATATGCAATTTTCCAATAAAGAATTCAAAATAGCTATTTTAAGGCATTCAGTGAGCTACAAGAAAATACAATTCAACAGTATCAGGAAAACAGTATATAAATAAAATGAAAAGTTTAACAAAAAGATACAAATCACGAAAAGGACTAAACAGAAATTCTGGAGCTGAAAACTGCAATGAATGAAATGAAAAAGGCAATAGAGAGCATCAACAGCAGACTGAATAAAGCAGAATAAATAATCTATGGCGTAGAAGACAGGACTGCTGAAATTATCCAATCAGAGGATAACAAAGAAAAAAGAATGAAAAAGAGTGAAGAAAACCAATGTGAAACTATGGGATACTGTCAAGAAAACCAATCTGCTTATTGGAATCCCAGAAGGAGAAGCGAGGAAGAAGGGGGAAGAAAGCTTATTTAAAAAAATAATGGCAGAGAACTTCCAAACTCTGGAGAGAGATTTGATCATCTAAGTTCACGAATCTCATAGGTCCCCAAACAACCTCAACTCAAAAAGATCTTCTCCAAGACACATTACAATAAGACCTCAAAAATCAAAGACAAAAAAAGAATCCTAATATCAGCAAGAGATAAAAAGATGGTAATGCACAAAGGAACCCCATTAGTCTCTCAGCAGATTTCTCAGCAGAAACTCTACAGACCAGGATAGAGTGGAATAATATATTCAAAGTGCTGAAAGAAAAAAATGCCAGCCAAGAACATTCAATTCATCAGAGCTATCCCTCAGAAACAAAGGATAGATATTGTCATTTCCAGAGAAAAAAATGTTGAGGGAGTTCATCATGATTAGACATGTCTTACAAGAAATGCTGAAAGGAGTTCTTGAAGTTTAATTAAAAGATGTTAATTTGTAACATGAAAACGTATAAAAATATACAACACACTGGTAAAGGCAAATATATAGAGATGCTTTAAAACCTCTAATTCTGTAATATGATGGTGTGTTAACCACTTAACTATAGTATAAATTTTAAAGGAAAAGAGTATGTAAAATAACTTTAGCAACTATAATTTTTTAACAAATATAAAAGGTAAAGATAAAGTGTGAAGTCAAAAACATAAAAGGAAGGGAATAAAAAGACAGAGCTTTTGTATGCAAATAAAGTTAAGTTGCTATCAGCTTTAAGTGGACTATGTTATCTATAAGACAGTTTTTGTAAACCTCATGGTAACCACAAAACAAAATCCTATAGTAGATTAAAAATATATAAAGAGAAGGGAATCAGAGCATAGCACCACAGAAAATCACCAATTCACAATGACATAGGAGAGAAAAAAGGAACAATGGAACTACAAAACAGCCAGGAAGCAATTAATAATATAGCATTAGTAAATCTTTACATATTAATCATTACTTCAAATGTAAATAGATTGAATTCTCCAATGAAATGACAGGGAATAGCTGGATAGACAAAAAACCAAGAACCACCAAATTCTGCCTACAAGAGATTCACTTCAGCTTAGGCTTAAAGTGAAGGGATGGAAAATGATATTTCATACAAGTGGAAACCAAAAGAGTGGAGGCAGCTATAATTATATCAGACAAAATAGACTTTAACTAAAAAACTGTAATAAGAGACAAAGAAGGTCATTATATAATAATATAATGGTCAATTCACCAGGAAGACATAAAAATTATAAATATCTATGTATCAAACATCAGAGCACCTAAATATATGGAGCAAACACTGACCGAATTCAAAGTAGAAATACAGAGTAACACAATAATAGTAGGATATTCCAATACCCTACTTTCAATAATGGATAAAACAGAAGATCAATAAGAACACAGAGGACTTAAAAGCACTAAGATTAATGGCCATAACAGACATGTAGAGACCATTCCACTCAGCAGCAGAAGTACACATAGGACATTCTCGAGGATACATCACATGTTAGGTCACAAGTCAAATCTTGCAAATTTAAGAAGATTGAAATCATACTAAGTATCTTTCCAAACCACAGTGGTGTGAAACTAGAAATCAGTAGCAGAAGAAAAAGTGGAAAATTCACAAATATGTAGAAATTAAAGAACATACTCTTGAATAACCAATGGGTCAAAGAAAAAATCAAAATGGAAATCAAAAAATCTTTTGAAACAAATAACAGAAAACACAATATACCAAAACTTATGGGATGCAATAAAAGAAATATTAAAAGGAAAGTTTATAGCAGTAAATGTCTACATGAAGAAAAAAGATCTAAAATAAATAATCTACACTATATCTAAAAGAACTAGAAAAATAAGAACAAACTAAGCCCAAAATTAGCAGAGGAATATAATAATAAAGAACAAAACAGGAAAAAAAATACAGAATAGAAAAAAAATCAACAAAACTAAGAGTTGGTTTTGTGAAAAGAAAAACAAAATTGAAAAATCTCCATATAGATTAACTAAGGAAAAAAGAGAAAAGACTCAAATAAAATTAAAAAATGAAACAGGAGACGTTGCAACTGACGCCACAAAAATAAAAAGGATTATAAAAGAGTAATATGAACAATTATACACCAAAAAAGGATAACCCAGGAAGAAGCATAAATTCCTAGAAACATAATCAACCAAGTCTGAATCATGAAGAAATATAAAATCTGAAGAGATCTAAAACTAATAATGAGATTGAATCAGAAATCAAAAACCTCCCAACAAAGAAAAGCCCAGGACTTCACAGGTGAAGTCCTTCAGAGGACTTCACAAGCATTTAAAGAATTAATACTAATTCTTCTTATCTATTCCAAAAAAAATAAAGAGAAAATACTTCCAAATTCATTTTATGAGGCCAGCATTACCCTGATACGAAAGCAAGCCAGGGACACCACAAGAAAACTACAAACAAATGTCCCTGACGAACATGGATGTGAAAATCATCAAAACAGTAGCAAACTGAATTTAACAGCACATTAAAAAGATCATACACCATGACCATGTGGAATTTATCCCTGAGATGCAAAGATGGTTCAACATATACAAATCAATTAATAGGCTCCACCACATTAACAGAACAAAGGTAAACAAATCACGTTATTACCTCAATAGATGCACAAAAAGCATTTGAGAAAATCTAACACCATTTCATGATAAAAACACTCAACAGGGCTTCCCTGGTGGCACAGTGGTTGAGAATCTGCCTGCTAATGCAGGGGACACGGGTTCGAGCCCTGGTCTGGGAAGATCCCACATGCCACGGAGCAACTAGGCCCATGAGCCACAACTACTGAGCCTGCGCGTCTGGAGCCTGTGCTCCGCAACAAGAGAGGCCACGATAGTGAGAGGCCCACGCACTGCGATGAAGAGTGGCCCCCGCTTGCCACAACTAGAGAAAGCCCTCACAGAAACGAAGACCCAACACAGCCAAAAATTAATTAATTAATTAATTAATTAATTTTTTAAAAAAACACTCAACAAACCAGGAAGATAAAGAAATTGTCTAAACATAATAAAGGTCATGTATGAAAAACCCACAGTTACCATCATATGAAACAGTGAAAACTGAAAGCTTTTTCTCTAAGATCAAGAACAAGACAATGATGCAAACTCTCACCAATTTTATTGAACATAGTACTGAAAATCCTATCTAGAGCAATTAGGCAAGATAAAGAAATTAAATGCATCTAAATTATAAAGGAAAAAGAAAAATTATCTCTGTTCCCAATGACATGATCTTACTGTAGAAATCCCTAAAGATTACCCCACCCCCTGCCACACACACACACACATTAGAACTCATAAATCAATTCAGTGAACCTGCAGGATAGAAATCAGCATACAAAATTAGTTGTGTTTCTATATACTAACAATGAACAATCTGAAAAGGAAATTAAGTGAACAATCCAATTACAATGGTATCAAAAAGAACAAAATACGTGAGATAAACTTAATGAAAGAGGCAAAAGATATAGACACCAAAACTATGAAACAATGCTGAAAAAATTAAAGACACAAATAAATAGAAAAATATCTCATGTTTATGGATTAGAAGGCTTAATGTTGTTAAAATGTTCATTCTATCCAACTTGAGCTACAGATTTAATGTAGTCCCTATCAAAACCCTAATGGCATTTTTTACAAAATAGAAAATGTAATTCTAAATTTCATATGGATCCACAAAGGACCATGAATAGCCAAAATAATCTTGAGATAGAGGAAAAAAGCTGGAGATCTCAAATTTTTTATTTCAAAAAATAACAAAGCTACAGTAGCCAAAACATTATGGCACTGATGTAAAAACTGACATATAGACCAATGGAATAAAAGAGAGAGCCCAGAAATAAACTCACACATATATGGTCAACTGATCTTCAACAAAGGTGCCAAGAATACACAATGGGAAAAAGATAATCTCTTCAACAAACAGTGTTGGAAAACTAACATTGTTATACACAAAAATCAACTTAAGATGTATTAAATTCTTACAGGTAAGACCTAAAACTGTAAAACTCCTAGAAGAAAATATATGAGAAAAGCTTCATGACATTGGTCTTGGCAATGATTTCTTGCATATGACACTAAAAATCACAGGCAAAAAATACAAAAATATACAAGTGGGACATCATCAAACTAAAAAGTTTCTGCATGGTAAAAGAAACAATCAATGGAGTGAGAAGGTAATCTACAGAATGAGAGAAATTATTTGCAAGCTCTATATCTGATAAGAGGTTAATCTCCAAAATATGTAACTAACTCTTACCACTCAGTAGCACAAAAACAAACCAAAAAAGAAAGTCTACTAAAAAATGGACAAAGGATTTTAATAGACATTTCTCCAAAGAGACATATGAATGGCCAATAGGTATGTGAAAAGATGCTAAAATTCACTAACCATTAGGGAAATGCAAATCAAAACCACAATGAGATATTATCTCACACCTTTTAGGATAGTCATTATCAGAATAAAACAAATAAAACAGCAGACTATAGCAAGTATTTGTGAGGACACAGAGAAAATAAAACCCATGTGCATTGCTGATGGGAATGTAAAATGGTGAAGTCACTATGGAATAAAGTATGAAATTTCCTCAAAAAAAATTTTTTAAATAGAACTATCATATGATCCAGCAATTCCACTTCTGAGTATTTATCAAAAATAATAGAAATCAAGATCTCAAGAAAATTACTGCACTCCCAATTCATTGCAGCATTAATCACAATAGCCAAATTCATCAAAACCACCTAAATATCCATCAACAGATGAATGGGTAAAGAAAATGTGGTATACACATACCATGGAATATTATTCCACCTCAAAAATAAGGAATTTCTGTCATATGACACAACATGGATGATTAATATTAAGGACATTATACTAAGTGAAATAAGCCCGTAACAGAAGGACAAATAATGCATGATTACACTTATATGAGGTATCTGAAGTAGTCAAACTCATTGAAGCAGAAAGTACAATGGTGGTTGTCAGGGATGGAAGGATGGGGAAATGAGGAGTTGCTGTTCAATGGCTCTAAAGTTTCAGTTATGCAAGATGAAAATTTCTAGAGATCTGCTGTACAACACTGTGCTTATAGTTAACAATACTGTACTGTACACTTTAAAATGTGTTAAGAGGATAGATCTCATGTTACGTGGGGGTTTTTTCTTTCTTTTTTTTAAAATTCATTTATTTTATTTATTGATTTTTGACTGTGTTGGGTCTTTGTTGCTGCGCGCGGGCTTTCTCTAGTTGCAGCTGGGGGGGGGGGCTACTCTTCATTGCAGTGCACGGGCTTCTCATTACAGTGGCTTTTCTTGTTGCGGAGCACGGGCTTTAGGCATGCGGGCTTCAGTAGTTGTGGCTCGCATGCTCAGTAGTTGTGGTGCATGGGCTTAGTTGCTCTGCAGCATGAGGGATCTTCCCAGACCAGGGCTCGAACCCGTGTCCCCTGCATTGGCAGGCGGATTCTAAACCACTGTACCAACACGGAAGCCCTGGTTTTTTTTTATCATAATAAAGAAAAATACATCTGAGAAAATCGTGGGAAGATAGTCTATATGAAGTATAGAAAAAAAGAAAACCTAAAGGGAAGAATTTGATCATTTTATGTAGCACAACTTAAGGAAGAATATGTATTTTGAACATGAATGAGGTGGGCTCTGTTGGAAAGCAGGAGCAGAAAGACAAGATTTTCCAAATTCTTCAGGAAGATTCATATCCTCTGCTCCGATGTTATGCTCACCTATAAACCTATTGATTCACTAACTGTTTCCCAAGAACTTCCAAATTTAAAAGGTAGTGCTATGGGGAAGTAGACATAAGTATTCTGGTTACTGGAAAAAGGTATTCCCCGGTTTAAATCAATAGGATAGCAGTGCAATATTTCAATCAGTCTCAGGTTGGTTAGTTTCACTCAGGCCCAAAGAGTATGAAGCCAGAAAAAATAGGGGAAATACGAGTATAATGACCTGCAAACCTGAGAACCACACACTTTGAAATATCAGTGCTTTGAGAGGCTTATATGAGCATCCAGGCTTATATTTGCATAGATTTAAACTCAGCAATTAAACAGTAGCTGGGGTAGATATTTTGAGACCAGTGGGTTTTTTCACTCATTTCCTCATACTGCCACATATGTGTCACCACAATAAAAAGCAAAAAGATCATCTATTCCTTCCATTTGAAAGATGTTACAGAATTCAGAGATAAATTAGAGAGGTGTTTGGTCACAATAAAAAAGAGACAGTAAGGCAAAGCAAAATAATAAAAAGATGGAGGAAGGGTAGGAGGAGGAGAAAATTTAGAGTAAAGGGTCATCCAGGAAGATGATCCTCCAAAGTTGGAACATGCATTAGAAACAGATTAGAATCATTTTGCAAATTAAGAAATAGAAAAAGGAATCTTCCTTTCAAACTAGTCCTGATGGCAAGAGCACAGCTTTCACTGGAAACTTCTCAAATAACACTTGGCATTGAAGATCCATATTGCACTGGGACTACACTGACACTGCATTTTGCATATTTACTGATGGGTTTCCCCATGTTTGTCAACCTCTAAATACCTAATTAGAAACTAATCTTAATTCTAATCTCAATTGTTATTTTCAGATTTTGTCCATTGCAGCCCACTAACTAGTAAGCATTTCAAAAAGACATTCTTCCACAAAATACTTTCATACCATTGCTAACATAAGGGACTTTGCCAGATTGGGAACAAATTTAATGAGATGACTAATTATTTCAAAGGACAAGCTAGATTACATTCATATAAAAAAATCCTGCAAGCCTAAAATTATAGCCAAGTAGACTTGAATAATCCCTTTCCCTAGTCAATACTACCACATTAGCTCTATGGTGCATGACCGCTTATAAAAGATGGAGGTAGAGAATGGACTTTTGTGTGTGCTTTGGAATGAAAACAATAATAGTTCATTTCTCTGACCTACATAGCTGAGGCCTGGCTGGTGAGAATTCATAAAGTGAAGGCCTTCTGAAGGTTTATATACACTGGAAAATCTGGCAAGAATACATGCATAGTCTCCTCAATGATTCAATGGATCTAGGTAGACATTGGAGAATCTTCCCCTGTCTGGTGTGAAGGTTGTGTTGATGTACCCGAAAGGGCTGAATTGGGAGCATGGGACAGAGGTCTTATTCAATTCTGGAATCAATCCAGGTGTAATGTTTCCAAACTTCTTTCCATACCACTAAGTGATTTCCATCCTAAGGTAGGTTTTTGTTCTATAATTGGTCAGTGAATGCCTTGCTGTTATATTTACTCAAGAATCATCTCAGTTTTGTAGAAACAGCAACTGCAGCATTTGCAAAAACTGTAGTAGTAACTAGTAGTGATAGAAGTAAGAATAGCAATAGCAGTAGCAATAACAGAAGCAGAAATAGTAATAAAACTGTATTTACACATTCACATGCTTTTTTATTACCTTTCAAAATATTCTCAATATATCAGCTAATTTAATCTTCACAAGAAGCTGAGATGTATAAAGTAAGCAAAACCAGCATTATTAGCCTCATTTGACAGATAGTGAAATTGAATATGAAGGGTTTTTTGTTTTTTCTTTTAAGTTACACAGCAAGTTAATGGCAAGGCCAAAAGTAAGCATAGAGTATTATAGGTAGAAGGGCTCTAAGAAAATATGTAGTCCTACTTTTACATTTTACATGTGCTGAAACTAACACCAGAGAGGGCATAGGACTGACTTGAGATTACACAGTAAATTCTTGGAAAAGCCCAAGCCTCCTGACTTATAAGCCAGGAACTTTTCTATTAATCCAGATAGTAGACATTACTAATATTCTGGTTCTCTTCTATTTTTCTCCTCTATTTTCAGGCACATGAAAGAATACTGTTCTTCTCTCACCCCTTTAAAGTTGGGCATGTCTATGTAAACTATGGCCAATTAAACTTGAGCAGAAGTGATGTGCGTTAATGACAAGACCAAGTATTTAATTGACATTGCTTGACTTTCCAGATATCTCTTTCCCTGCTCTAGTAATCTCTAAAGTACATGCTGACATGTCAGAAAATCTATGAATATGGGCAGCTGAGTAACTTTGTGAGCAAAGACCTTGTGCTTCCTTCGTGGGACACATAGAATGAGGGAGAAATGGATTTCTGTTGTTTTAAGTCACTGAGATTTGTGAGATGTTCATTACCACAACATTAATTGGCCTATTCTGTCTAATTCATTCTTTCCCACTTCCCTAATTGTTCAGTCATATTCTGCTAGGGCCTGATTGTGTGGGTATGGTATACATTTTTACAGTGACTATCTGAGCCATGTTCCTCTCCTCTCAAAACTGGCTCCCTCATTAGGAGGGGTTCCCCCTTCTCTTGGCTATAGGTAAACATCTGATCAATATGAACCACTCAGATTCTCTGTCCCAGGAATTTGGAAGTAGTGATTGAGAGACAAGTCGGGATTGGTTTCTGGTCTCTGTTCTCCAGATAAGGGTGGACTCAAAGAAATGTAAACATGGAGGTTATGAAGTGGCCATGTTTGGAGAGGTATATATAGTTTAAATTTTTAAACTATCTGACGATAAAGAGAGAGGCAGGGAGGGAGGGAGGAAGGAGAGAGAGAGAACAAATTAAACATGCAGAGAAACAAAAAGATAAGAATTTCTGCCAAGTTTTCTAGTGGTTGCCTGTTCTTTATTCCAGTATCTCATGTACTGCCCAAAGGGGTTGTGAGCTGCCCCATATCTCTGTAATACATTACCTTTACTGCTTATGTTCATTTGGAATGGATTTCTGCATCTTACAAACTACATTAAGCAAGAAGTTCTGACAGCTAGCCCTATGTCATTTTCACTTAAGAGGCAATCTAATCTAATGCTTAGTTTGCCTATGTGTCATCTGTGATTCAATCAGATAAGTTTTGTGAGCCAGAATCCATTCACCCAGGGAAAATAAATATAAAGAAAAGACCTCACTACAAATAACTCCATTTCATTTCTTTTTATGGCTGAGTAATAATACATTGTATATATGTGCCACATCTTCTTTATCCATTCATCCGATGATGGACATTTAGGTTGCTTCCATGTCCTGGCTATTGTAAATAGAGCTGCAATGAACATTTTGGTACATGACTCTTTTTGAATTATGGTTTTCTCAGGGTATATGCCCAGTAGTGGGATTGCTGGGTCGTATGGTAGTTCTATTTCTAGTTTTTTAAGGAACCTCCATACTGTTCTCCATAGTGGCTGTATCAATTTACATTCCCACCAACAGTGCAAGAGTGTTCCCTTTTCTCCACACCCTCTCCAGCATTTATTGTTTCTAGATTTTTTGATGATGGCCATTCTGACCGGTGTGAGATGATATCTCATTGTAGTTTTGATTTGCATTTCTCTAATGATTAATGATGTTGAGCATTCTTTCATGTGTTTGTTGGCTTGGAGAAATGTCTATTTAGGTCTTCTGCCCATTTTTGGATTGGGTTGTCTGGTTTTTTTGTTATTGAGCTGCATGAGCTGCTTGTAAATCTTGGAGACTAATCCTTTGTCAGTTGCTTCATTTGCAAATATTTTCTCCCATTCTGAGGGTTGTCTTTTAGTCTTGTTTATGGTTTCCTTTGCTGTGCAAAAGCTTTTAAGTTTCATTAGGTCCCATTTGTTTATTTGTGTTTTTATTTCCATTTCTCTAGGAGCTGGGTCAAAAAGGATCTTGCTGTGATTTATGTCATAGAGTGTTCTGCCTATGTTTTCCTCTAAGAGTTTGATAGTGTCTGGCCTTACATTTAGGTCTTTAATCCATTTTGAGTTTATTTTTGTGTATGGTGTTAGGGAGTGTTACTCAGCCAGAAAAAGAAATGAAATGGAGTTATTTGTAGTGAGGTGGATGGAGTTAGAGTCTGTCATACAGAGTGAAGTAAGTAAGTCAGAAAGAGAAAAACAAATACAGTATGCTAACACATATATATGGAATCTAAAGGGGAAAAAAAAGGTCATGAAGAACCTAGTGGCAAGACGGGAATAAAGACACAGACGTACTAGAAAATGGACTTGAGGATATGGGGAGGGGGAGGGGTAAGATGTGACAGGGTGAGAGAGTGGCATAGACATATATACACTACCAAATATAAAATAGATAGCTAGTGGGAAGCAACCGCATAGCACAGGGAGATCAGCTCGGTGCTTTGTGACCACCTAGAGGGGTGGGATAGGGAGGGTGGGAGGGAGGGAGATGCAAGAGGGAAGAGATATGGGAACATATGTATATGTATAACTGATTCACTTTGTTATAAAGCAGAAACTAACACACCATTGTAAAGCAATTATACTCCAATAAAGATGTTTAGAAAAAAAAAAGATGTTAAAAAAAAAAAAAGAAAAGACCAACATCTCGCTAAATAACCCTACATAAGTGGTGAGGGAAAGGAATGGAAACAGGAAATGTGATATAGAAGGTATGTTTAGAGGCATGGGGGATTTATTTGATAAATGTTGATTGAGTGCCTACTAGGTGCCAAGTGCTGATTCATGCACTTGAGATAAAATACTGATCAAAACGAACAATATTTCTTCTTTTGCTAGGCTTATATTCTAGTGATAGAGGACAGATGATAAGCAAATAAACAAGTAAACAAACAATAAAATATCAAGTAGTGATAAATGATAAGTTGAAAAGGAAATTGGGTGATTGGATAAAGACCAGATGTCTGTTTTAGAAAAAATGGTGAGAGAAGGCCTCTCAAAAGAGATGACATGAGATGACAAGAGATGATTCAAGGAGAATGACCAATACAGTACGTTCACAGAAACCAAGAAAGAAAGGCATTCACAGATTGATAAACGGAATGAAAAGGCTTTGGTTCAACATTGGTGACCTCGGAGAGAGCAGTTTTGGCAAAGGAGAGAAAGATAGAGGGAGAGATGAACAAAAGAGAAAGAAGCCTGAGGGAGAAAGGGAGCACAAATTCAGAATGCAATAGATTAGGATTGAGTGAAAGATTGCCCTAAATAAATGAAAAACAGTGTAGCCACTTTGGAAAGCAGCTTGGAGGTTTCTTATAAAATTAAATGTACACTATTGCTATGACCCCGCAGTTCCACTCCTAGATACATAACCAACAAAAATTAAAGCATATGATCACACAAAAGTTGTAAATAAATGTTCTTAGTTGCTTTATTAAAAATAGCCAATCCTCTGTAAAAAAATACAAACACATGGAGGCTACACAATACACTACTTAATAACAAGGTGATCACTGAAGAAATCAAAGGGGAAATCAAAAAATAGCTAGAAACAAATGACAATGGAGACACGACGACCCAAAACCTATGGGATGCAGCAAAAGCAGTTCTAAGAGGGAAGTTTATAGCAATACAAGCCTACCTCAAGAAACAGGAAACATCTCGAATAAACAACCTAACCTTGCACCTAAAGCAATTAGAGAAACAAGAACAAAAAAACCCCAAAGTTAGCAGAAGGAAAGAGATCATAAAGATCAGATCAAAAATAAATGAAAAAGAAATGAAGGAAACGATAGCAAAGATCAATAAAACTAAAAGCTGGTTCTTTGAGAAGATAAACAAAATTGATAAACCATTAGCCAGACTCATCAAGAAAAAAAGGGAGAAGACTCAAATCAATAGAATTACAAATGAAAAAGGAGAAGTAACAACTGACACTGTAGAAATACAAACGATCATGAGAGATTATTAGAAGCAACGCTATGCCAATAAAATGGACAACCTGGAAGAAATGGACAAATTCTTAGAAATGCACAACCTTCCGAGACTGACCAGGAAGAAATAGAAAAAATGAACAGACCAATCACAAGCACTGAAATTGAAACTGTGATTAAAAATCTCCCAACAAACAAAAGCCCAGGAACAGATGGCTTCACAGGCGACTTCTATCAAACATTTAGAGAAGAGCTAACACCTATCCTCCTCAAACTCTTCCAAAATATAGCAGAGGGAGGAACACTCCCAAACTCATTCTACAAGGCCACCATCACCCTGATACCAAAACCAGACAAAGATGTCACAAAGAAAGAAAACTACAGGCCAATATCACTGATGAACATAGATGCAAAAATCTTCAACAAAATACTAGCAAACAGTATCCAACAGAACATTAAAAGGATCATACACCATGATCAAGTGGGGTTTATTCCAGGAATGCGAGGATTCTTCAATATACACAAATCAATCAACGTGATACACCAAATTAACAAACTGAAGGAGAAAAACCATATGATCATCTCAATAGATGCAGAGAAAGCTTTGGACAAAATTCAACACCCATTTATGATAAAAACCCTGCAGAAAGTAGGCATAGAGGGAACTTTCCTCAACATAATAAAGGCCATATATGACAAACCCACAGCCAACATCGTCCTCAATGGTGAAAAACTGAAACCATTTCCACTAAGATCAGGAACAAGACAAGGTTGCCCACTCTCACCACTATTATTCAACGTAGTTTTGGAAGTGTTAGCCACAGCAATCAGAGAAGAAAAAGAAATAAAAGGAATCCAAATCGGAAAAGAAGAAGTAAAGCTGTCACTGTTTGCAGATGACATGATACTATACATAGAGAATCCTAAAGATGCTACCAGAAAACTAGTAGAGCTAATCAATGAATTTGGTAAAGTAGCAGAATGCAAAATTAATGCACAGTAATCTCTTACATTCCTATACACTAATGATGAAAAATCTGAAAGTGAAATTGAGAAAACACTCCCTTTTACCATTGCAACAAAAGGAATAAAATATCTAGGAATAAACCTACCTAAGGAGACAAAAGACCTGTATGCAGAAAATTATAAGACACTGATGAAAGAAATTAAAGATGATACCAACAGATGGAGAGATATACCATGTTCTTGGATTGGAAGAATCAACATTGTGAAAATGACTCTACTACCCAAAGCAATCTACAGATTCAATGCAATCCCTATCAAAGTACCACTGGCACTTTTCACAAAATTAGAAAAAAAAATTTCACAATTTGTATGGAAACACAAAATACCCCGAATATCCAAAGCAATCTTGAAAAAGAAAAACGGAGCTGGAGGAATCAGGCTCCCTGACTTCAAACTATACTACAAAGCTACAGTAATCAAGACAGTATGGTACTGGCACAAAAACAGAAATAGATCAATGGAACAGGATAGAAAGCCCAGAGATAAAACCACACACATATGGTCACCTTATCTTTGATAAAGGAGGCAAGAATATACAGTGGAGAAAAGACAGCCTCTTCAATAAGTGGTGCTGGGAAAACTGGACAGCTACATGGAAAAGTATGAAATTAGAACACTCCCTGACACCATACACAAAAATAAACTCAAAATGGATTAAAGACCTAGATGTAAGGCCAGACACTATCAAACTCTTAGAGGAAAACATAGGCAGAACACTCTATGACATAAATCACAGCAAGATCCTTTTTGACCCAGCTCCTAGAGAAATGGAAATAAAAACACAAATAAACAAATGGGACCTAATGAAACTTAAAAGCTTTTGCACAGCAAAGGAAACCATAAACAAGACTAAAAGACAACCCTCAGAATGGGAGAAAATATTTGCAAATGAAGCAACTGACAAAGGATTAATCTCCAAAATTTACAAGCAGCTCATGCAGCTCAATACCAAAACTCAAAAAACCCGATCCAAAAATGGGCAGAAGACCTAAATAGACGTTTCTCCAAAGAAGATATACAGATTGCCAACAAACACATGAAAGAATGCTCAACATCATTAATCATTAGAGAAACGCAAATCAAAACTACAATGAGATATCATCTCACACCAATCAGAATGGCCATCATCAAAAAATCTAGAAACAATAAATGCTGGAGAGGGTGTGGAGAAAAGGGAACACTCTTGCACTGTTGGTGGGAATGTAAATTGATACAGCCACTATGGAGAACAGTATGGAGGTTCCTTAAAAAACTAGAAATAGAACTACCATACGACCCAGCAATCCCACTACTGGGCATATACCCTGAGAAAACCATAATTCAAAAAGAGTCATGTACCAAAATGTTCATTGCAGCTCTATTTACAATAGCCAGGACATGGAAGCAACCTAAGTGTCCATCATCGGATGAATGGATAAAGAAGATGTGGCACATATATACAATGGAATATTACTCAGCCATATAAAGAAACGAAATTGAGATATTTGTAGTGAGGTGGATTGACCTAGAGTCTGTCATACAGAGTGAAGTAAGTCAGAAAGAGGAAAACAAATACCGTATGCTAACACATATATATGGAGTCTAAGAAAAAAAAAAAGGTCATGAAGAACCTAGTGGTAAGACGGGAATAAAGCCACAGACCTAGTAGAGAATGGACTTGTGGATATGGGGAGGGGGAAGGGTAAGCTGTGACAAAGTGAGAGAGTGTCATGGACATATATACACTACCAAATGTAAAATAGATAGCTAGTGGGAAGCAGCCACATAGCACAGGCAGATCAGCTCTGTGCTTTGTGACCACCTAGAGGGGTGGGATAGCGACGGTGGGAGGGAGGGAGATGCAAGAGGGAAGAGATATGGGAACATATGTATATGTATAACTGATTCACTTTGTTATAAAGCAGAAACTAACACACCATTGTAAAGCAATTATATTCCAATGAAGATGTTAAAAAAAATGAAAATCATAAATTTTTTGACAAAAGTGTCAATTTTCATGTGGGCTAATTTTGGTGTATCCAACGACATTACCTTTCATTGTGTATTGCACTGATATGTGGTATGTTACAGAATATTTACTTTGTTGGTTGCTGTTCAGTTTAGAACTTGACATGTGGTTTAAATATGAAAAGCATAAAACAGTTTTCTTCAAAAGTAAATTGTGGTACAATATTAATCCACATTCTACAAAGGATATTCCCTTCATATTTGAATTTTACTTAGAGAATACTAAAACTGAAAATTTTAATGTAATAAGTTATTATATGTCGACTTTTTTACCACACAAGTATTTTAAAACCTGTTTAAAAAATATATCTTAAAACTTTTTCTTTGCCTACAAGCAAACATTTCATTAAAATTTTACCTAGCAGAAAACATTTTAAAGATGTATTAAAAATATTACCTCTTTAGTAATTTGCTTTCAAAGGAAAATGGAAAATTCAACTTAAAATATCTTTTGAGATTGATAATTAGACTGAATACATTTTAATCTGCTAAAAGTAAATGTTTTGCAGCTTGTATATTTCATATATCTACATTCATCAAACTAATGTAGAACCTACAATTTACACTTATTAAAGTATAACTATCATAAGAAACATTTTTAAATACCAATAAAAATAACAAAAATTATTCACCTGCTATTTTTGAAATGGGATTTGTGCAAGTTTATTTATTTGGAATAATTATCCCTTTGATATTACATGTTTATCTCCTCCCAAAAAACTAGAAAAATTAAAACCAATTCAAGATGTCTTTAATTGACTAAGACTTTATTTTATGAATCTTGTTTCTGACTTCTTTCTAATTCTAGGGCACTGTATATTTGATGTGGTGAACTGAGTATCAGAAGACTAAGGTTCTAGTCCCATCTCTGCTACTAACAAATTGTGTGATCTTAAGAAAATCCTTTCCCCTCTGTAGGCATCAATTGTGTAAAATAATAATAAATAAATCTTACAAGATAGATGACCTTTAAAGTTCTTTTTACATCTAAGAGTCTATCCTGATACATCAACTATAATTCAGGCATACTAAACTCAGGCAGATTAAATCCATAATTCCACACAGAGGTAGACAAAGAGCAATCAGGCACAGTTGTGAAGAACAGTAGACACCTACTAGGTACCATCTTGGGTCAATTCATTGGAATCCCTATTCTTTCATGGACCCCAGATTTGCCTTGCCTATTTCCTTCTTCTTTCTTCTATAACACTGGAAAACCGAACAATCTCCATAACATGTCAGCTACTTTCTTATCCATGCAGCAAGCCTATAACTGCTTCTTGATCGTCTAAGAACTATTTACTGCTCACTACATGAAAAAATAGTAGTGTGAAGAGATCCTGTCAGGGAATGACTTTCTTCTTAAAACACATAATAAAAAAAAAAAAAAAACACATAATCACCCAAGATTTGAGCAAAGAAAAGATCATGAAAAGTAATTCTTGGTAGAAATAAGATAATGTCAACAACCAATTCAGATAAACATATTTTCATACCCCTTGTGGGGTTCCCATATTGACACACATTTGTCCCACAGATATGCACTGCTTCCCCTTTAATATATGTGCCAACTTTATATTAAAACCCCCTTTCTGGGTTAACTATAAACAGGCACAACAGATCTTACTGGGGTGATGAAAATGTTCCATAATTGGATTGAGGTGATAGTTGCATAACTTGGTAAGTTTATTAAAAAATCATTGAATTGGGGGGGAGGGATGGATTGGGAGTTTGGGATTAGCAGATGCAAACTATTATATATAGAATGGATAAACAACAAGGTCCTACTGTATCCCACAGGGAACTATATTCAATATCCTGGGATAAACCATAATGGAAAAGAATATGAAAAAGAGTATATACATATATATAACTGAATCACTTTGATGTACAGCAGAAACTACACAACATTGTAAATCAACTGTACTTCAATAAAATACACTTAAAAAATTGAACTGTATGCTTAAAATGAGTGAATTTTATGTTATGTAAATTACACCTCAAAAAGTTATTTACCAACAACCTTACTCCATCACCAGGCTGGTCCCCATAGCCCCAGGCTCCAGGTGGGTTCCCATGGGCCCAAGCTCCTGGCCCATCTTAGTGAAGGAGGGCCCCCACTGACCCAACCTGCAGGCCAGCTCCAACAGCCCCAAGATACAGGCCAACTCTTGTGGGCCCTGGCTTGCTCCCATGGACCCAGACTCATGGGTCCAGCATGAGGCCAAGTCCCAAATACTAAGTCTCCAGGCTCATTCCCAGATGCCAGAACTACCTACATTGACTAAGTCACCAAGCCCACTCTAGTGATCCCTGGCACCTGGACAGCTGACATGAACACATGATTCAGGCCTGTCCATGTGGACCCAGGACTGCAACCTACCACCACAGACTGAGGCATCAGGAAGGCCCCTGTGGACCCAAGAATCCTGACCACCTGTTGACCCAAGCACCATACCTACTCATTGGAAGATTCCTGCAGCAAGGTCATGAATGGAAACCATCAGAAGGCCCACAAAGAATCTCTAAACAGACTAACTGATGAAGGGCTTTTCCTGACAGAGAAAGTCTGTAAAGACTGGAAGAGGTCCCTACTTCATCAAAGGCCACAAGATCATGCACAATCAAGAAAACATGACACCACAAATATAAATTAATAAAGCTCCAAAAACTGACCCTAAAGAAATGGATATCTAAGAAATGTTGTACAGGGAATACAGAATAATCCTCAAAGAAATTCAGTGAACTATAAGAAAACACAGAAAACTGAATAGAATTAGGAAAACAATGCATGAACAAAATGAGAAGTTCAACAAATAGAAGAATTTAACAGACAGCTTCAACATAGAAATCAATCAAGCAGAAGAAATAAGCAGTGAACCAAAACACAGATCATTTTAAATTATTCAGCCAGAGGAGCAAAAAGAAAAAAATAATGAAAAAGAGTGAAGAAAGCCAACACGAACCATGGGAAACCATTCAGAGAAACAATTTATGCATTATTGGAGTCCAAGAAGGAGAAGAGAGGGAGAAAGGGGGGCAGAAAGCTTATTTAAATAAATAATGGTTGAGCCATTCCCAAATCTGGAGATAAATTTGGACTTCCAATTTCATGAAGCTCATAGGTCCCCAAAAAGTTTCAACCCAGAAAGATCTTCTCTAAGACACGTTATAAATAAAATATCCAAAATTAAATACAAAGAGAGAATTTCTAAAGAAACAAGAGAAAAAAATTCTACACATACAAGGAAAACACCACAAGCCTATAAGGAGATTTCTGAGCAGAAAACCTGCATACCAGGGAACAGTAGGATTTTATATTCAAAGTACTGAAAGAAGAAAACTGCCAACCAAGAATTCTTTACCTGAGGCCAGGAGTGGCCCAGATGGTGGAGTAAGAAGACCCTGGGCTCATCTCCTTCCATGGGCACCCCAAATTTTCAACTATTTACAGAACAGTTATCTATGAGAACCAACCAGAAGCCTACCAGAAAGATCTTCTACAACTAAAGATACGAAGAAGTAATCAAAACAAAATGATGGAAGGGAGGAGATGTTCATATAATCAAGACCCATACACTCAGGTAGGTGACCCACAAATGGGAGGATAATCACAATTTCAGAGGTTCTCCACAAGGAACAAGGGGTCTGAGCTCCACATCGGGCTACCCAGCCAAGGGGTCCTGCACTGGGAAGATGAGGTCTCAGAATATTTGTCTTTGAAGGCCAGTGCTGCTTACTTTCAGGAGAGCCATAGGGCTGTGGAAAATAGACTCTACTCTTAAAGGGAGTCCACAAAATATCACACACTCAGAAACTCAGAACAGAAGCAGTAATTTGAAAGGAGCACACACACGTGCTGATCTTGGAGAGCCTTCCGGAGAGGCAGGAGGCAATTGGGACTCACCCTCGGAACACAGATGCTGACACCAGCCATTTTGGGGAGCTCATCCCACCATAAGGACACTGGTGCTGGCAAGCACCATTTTGGAATCCTCTATCTAGCTTATTAGTGCTGGAACACCAGCCAGTTGGCACGAGTCCTGGGATGTCAAAGGCCAAGCGGCTAGCTGGTTCAGGGATACAGCCCAATTGACCAGCAAGCCAGCTGCCATTGGACCCCCAGAACTCCTAGATGCATAGAACCAGTAGGCCAGCACTAGCCCCAGGAACCCTGTGGCCCTACAGCCAGCCAGTGGACCTGGCACTGCATGCCAGTGGGCCAGCTCTAGCCCCAGGACACAGCCTCACCACGAAGTAGGTGGGCACGAGCCCCAGGACCCCCTGGGCACTGGCACCAGCTAACTGGAGGCCAACACCAACTCCAGGAGCCCCAAGCCCCACAGCCAGAGAACCCAGGACCTGGCTCCACCCTCCCAGTAGGCTGGCACTAGCCCCAGGACCAGTCCTCACCCACTAGTGGGTGGGCACCAGCCCCAGAACATCTTGGGACATGGCTCCTCCCACCAGCTTGCTGACACCAGTACGGGGAACAACACAGCCCTGCAGCCAGCCATGTCAAAGCCCTGGCCCACCCATCAGCAGGCAGGCACCACACCAGGATACTCTGGACCCTTGTCCATCCCACCAGCAGGCAGACACTAGTTCCAGGATCCCTGGCCTCACAGCCAGCCAGCCTGTCACCTGGCCCCACCCACCAGCAGGCCAGCACAAGGACCAGGACTCCCCTGGCTATGTAGCTAGTCATGCCATTACCTGGCCCCACCCAGCAGGAGCCAGAAACCTCCACACAAGGCAAGGTCTGGCAACCAACCAGATGAAGAGCAAGCCAGAGGTATTGGAACACCCACAGTAGTCAACCTACAAGAGTAGGACCCGTGCAGTCCCCATAGAGAGCACCACTAGAGCATAGAGCTCTGGTAACTGGAGGGAAGTGTGCTGGTGGGTCGTCATAGGACGTTTACTACATAAGGCCATTTATCCAAGATCAGGAAATGTAGCCACCATACCAAATACATAGAAATAAAAATAGCAAATTACGCACAATGAGGCAACAGAGGAATATGTTCCAAAGGAAGAAGATAAAGCCCCAGAAGAAAAACTAAGTGCAGGGGAGACAAGCAATCTACCCAATAAAGAGTTCAAAATAATGATTAAAAAGATGCTAGATAAACTTAGGAGAAGAATGGATGAATAGAGAGAGAAAGTAGAAGTTTCCTACAAAGAGTAAATCTAAAGAAGAACCAAACAGAGTAAAGAATACAGTAAGTGAAATTAAAGATATACACTGGAAGGAAACAACAGTAGATTAGATGATACACAAGAACAGACCAGCAAACTGGAAAACAGAGCAGTGGAAATTAAGCTGGACAAAAAAAAAAAAAATTTTAAAAAGAGGACAGTTTAAGAGACCTCTGGGACAGCATCGAGTGTACAAACATTCACATTACAAGGGGTTCCAGAAAGAGAAAGGAAGAGCGAGAGAAAGGGGCAGAGAACATATTTGAAGACATAATATCTGAAAACTTTTCTAACCTAGGAAAGGAAACAGACGTCCAAGTCCAGGAAGCACAGTGAAGCCAAACAGTATCACCCAAAGAGGACTACACCAAGACATTGTAATTAAAATGGCAAAAATTAAAGATACAGAGAGAATCTTAAAAGCTGCCAGGGAAAAGCAACAAGTTACATACAAAGGAACTCCACAGAACTATGAGATGACTTTTCTGCAAAAACTTTGCAGGCCAAAAGGGAGTGGCATGACATATTTAAAGTGATGAAAGGGAAAAACCAACACCAAGAATACTGTACTTGGCAAAGCTATCATACAAATTTGAAGGAAAGATCCAAAGTTTTACAGACAATAAAAAGCTAAAAGAGTTCAGCACCACAAAGCCAGCACTACAAGAAATGTTAAAGAGACATATCTAAGTGGAAAAGAAAAGGATACATCTAGAAATATGGAAAATAGAAAAGAAAAAATCTCATTGGAAAAGGAATATATACAATAAAGGTAGGACATCAACCACTTATAAGGTAGTAGAATGGTTAAAAGACAAAACAGTAAAATCAACCATATACACAATCAGTAGTTAAGGGGTACATACACACAAAAATGTAAAATATGATGTCAAAAACAGTAAATGTAGGAAAGGTTGGTGTAAAATTGCAGGGTTGTTAAAATGCATTCAAACATAAGAGATCAGCACCTTAAAATAATCACATATATACAGATTACTATATATATAAGCCCCATGGTAACCACAAACCAAAACTCTATGACAGATACATGCACACACACAAAAGGTATTCCATGCAAATAAAAATGAAAAGAAAGCTGGAGTAGCAATACTTATATCAGACAAAATAAACTTTAAAATAAAGACTATTACAAGAAACAAGGACACTACATAATGATCAAGGGATC